>NC_062282.1:155117412-155388151 GCF_902655055.1 Lutra lutra | reverse complement strand
GTAAAAATTTTCAAGTCTTAGTGACAAAGAAAAGATCCTGAAAGCAGCCCGGGAAAATAAGTCTGTAACGTACGATGGTAAAAATATTAGATTGACGGAAGAATTATCTACAGAGACCTGGCAGGTCAGAAAGAGCTGGCATGATATATTCAGAGCACTAACTGAGAAAAACATGCAGCCAAGAATACTATATCCAGCTAGGCTATCATTGAAAATAGAAGGAGAGATAAGAAGCTTCCAGGACAAACAAAATCTGAAAGAATTTGCAAACACCAAACCAGCTCTACAGGAAATATTGAAAGGGGTCCTCTAATCAAAGAGAGAGCCTAAAAGTAGTAGATCAGAAAGGAACAGAGACAATATACAGTAACAGTCACCTTACAGAAAATACAATGGCACTAAATTCATATCTCTCAATAGTTACCCTGAACGTTAATGGGCTAAATGCCCCAATCAAAAGACACAGGGTATCAGAATAGATAAAAAAACAAACAAACAAACAAACAAACAAACAAACATCTATATGTTGCCTACAAGAAACTCACCCTGCGAAGACAACTCCAGATTTAAAGTAAGGGGGTGGAAAAAAATTTACCATGCTAATGGACATCAGAAGAAAGCAGGAGTGGCAATCCTTATAGCAGATCAATTAGATTTTAAGCCAAAGACTATAATAAGAGATGAGGAAGGACACTATATCATACTCAAAGGATCTGTCCAACAAGATGATCTAACAATTTTAAATATCTATGCCCCTAACGTGGGAGCAGCCAACTATATAAACCAATTAATAACAAAATCAAAGAAACACATCAACAATAATACAATAATAGTAGGGAACTTTAACACCCCCCTCACTGAAATGGACAGATCATCCAGGCAAAAGATCAACAAGGAAATAAAAGCCTTGATTGACACAATGGACCAGATGGACATCACAGATATATTCAGAACATTTCATCCCAAAGCAACAGAATACACATTCTTCTCTAGTGCACATGAAACATTTTTCAGAATAGATCACATCCTTGGTCCTAAATCAGGACTCATCCAGTATCAAAAGATTGGGATCATTCCCTGCATAGTTTCAGACCACAATGCTCTGAAGGTAGAACTCAATGACAAGAGGAAATTTAGAAAGAACCCAAATACATGGAGACTAAACAGCATGCTTCTAAAGAATGAATTGGTCAACCAGGAAATTGAAGAAGAATTGAAAAAATTTATGGAAACAAGTGATAATTAAAACACAACTGTTCAAAATCTGTGGGACACAACAAAGGCAGTCCTGAGAGGGAAATATATAGCGTTAGAAGCCTTTCTCAAGAAACAAGATAGTTCTCAGGTACACAGCTAACCCTACACCTAAAGGAGCTGGAGAAAGAACAAGAAAGAAACCCTAAACCCAGCAGGAGAAGAGAAATCATAAAGATTAGAGCAGAAATCAATGAAATAGAAACCAAAAAAACAATAGAACAAATCAACAAAACTAGGAGCTGGTTCTTTGAAAGAATAAATAAGATTGATAAACCCCTGGCCAGACTTATCAAAAAGAAAGAGAAAGGACCCAAATAAATAAAATCATGAATGAAAGAGGAGAGATCACAACGAACACCAAAGAAATACAGACAATTATAAGAACATACTATGAGCAAATCTACGCCAACATATTTGACAATGTGGAAGAAATGGATGCATCCCTAGAGACATATAAACTACAACAACTGAACCAGGAAGAAATAGAAAACCTGAACAGACCCATAACTAGTAAGGAGATTGAAACAGTCATCAAAAATCTCCAAACAAACAAAAGCCCAGGGCCAGACGGCTTCCCAGGGGAATTCTACCAAACATTTAAAGAAGAACTAATTCCTATTCTCCTGAAACTGTTCCAAAAAATAGAAATGGAAGGAAAACTTCCAAACTCATTTTATGAGGCCAGCATCACCTTGATCCCAAAACCAGACAAGGATCCCAATAAAAAAGAGTACTACAGACCAATATCCTTGATGAATACAGATGCAAAAATTCTCGCCAAAATACTAGCCAATAGGATTCAACAGTACATTAAAAGGATTATTCACCACGACCAAGTGGGATTTATTCCAGGGCTGCAAGGTTGGTTCAACATCCACAAATCAATCAATGTGATACAACACATTAATTAAAAAAAGAACAAGAACCATATGATACTCCCAATAGAGGCTGAAAAAGCATTTGACAAAGTACAGCATCCCTTCCTGATCAAAACTCTTCAAAGTGTAGGGATAGAGGGCACATACCTCAATATTATCAAAGACATCTATGAAAAACCCACCGCAAATATCATTCTCAATGGAGAAAAACTGAAACCTTTTCTGCTAAGGTCAGGAACACGGAAGGGATGTCCATTATCACCACTGCTATTCAACATAGTACTAGAAGTCCTAGCCTCAGCAATCAGACAAAAAAAAAAAAAGGAAATTAAAGGTAGCCAAATTGGCAAAGAAGTCAAACTATCACTCTTTGCAGATGATATGATACTATATGTGGAAAACCCAAAAGACTCCACTCCAAAACTGCTAGAACTTGTACAGGAATTCAGTAAAGTGTCAGGATATGAAATCAATGCACAGAAATCAGTTGCATTTCTCTACACCAAAAACAAGACAGAAGAAAGAGAAATTAATGAGTCAAACCCATTTACAATTGCACCCAAAACTATGAGATACCTATAATAAACCTAGCCAAAGAGGCTAAGAATCTATACTCAAAAAACTATAAAGTACTCATGAGAGAAATTGAGGAAGACACAAAGAAATGGAAAAATGTCCCATGCTTCTGGATGGAAGAATAAATATTGTGAAAATGTCTATGCTACCTAAAGCAATCTACACATTTAATGCAATTCCTATCAAAATCCTATCCATTTTTTTCAAAGAAATGGAACAAATAATCCTAAAATTTATATGGAACCAGAAAAGACCTCAAATAGCCAAAGGAATATTGAAAAAGAAAGCCAAAGTTGGTGGCATCACAATTCTGGACTTCAAGCTCTATTCCAAAGCTGTCATCATCAAGACAGCATAGTACTGGCACAAAAACAGACACATAGATCAATGGAACAGAATAGAGAGCCCAGAAATAGACCCTCAACTCTATGGTCAACTCATCTTCGACAAAGCAGGAAAGAATGTCCAATGGAAAAAAGACAGCCTCTTCAATAAATGGTGTTGGGAAAATTGGATAGCCACATGCAGAAAAATGAAATTGGACCATTTCCTTACACCACACACGAAAATAGACTCAAAATGGATGAAGGCCCTCAATGTGAGAAAGGAATCCATCAAAATCCTTGTGGAGAATACAGGCAGCAACCTCTTCGACCTCAGCCACAGCAACATCTTCCTAGGAACATCTCCAAAGGCAAGGGAAGCAAGGGCAGAAATGAGCTATTGGGATTTCATCAAGATCAAAAGCTTTTGCACAGCAAAGAGAACAGTTAACAAAACCAAAAGACAACTGACAGAATGGGAGAAGATATTTGCAAATGACACATCAGATAAAGGGCTAGTGTCCAAAATTTATAAAGAGCTTAGCAAACTCAACACCCAAAGAACAAAGAATCCAATCAAGAAATGGGCAGAGGACATGAACAGACATTTCTGCAAAGAAGACATCCAGATGGCCAACAGACACATGAAAAAGTGCTCCATATCACTCGGCATCAGGGAAATATAAATCAAAACCACAATGAGATACCACCTCACACCAGCCAGAATGGCTAAAATTATCAAGTCAGGAAACGACAGATGCTGGTGAGGATGCGGAGAAAGGGGAACCCTCCTACACTGTTGGTGGGAATGCAAGCTGGTGTAACCATTCTGGAAAACAGCATGGAGGTTCCTCAAAATGTTGAAAATAGAACTACCCTATGACCCAGCAATTGCACCATTGGGTATCTACCCTAGAGATACAAACGTAGTGATCCGAAGGGGCACGTGCACCTGAATGTTTATAGCAGCAATGTCTACAATAGCCAAACTATGGAAAGAACCTAGATGTCCATCAACAGACAAATGGATAAAGAAGAGGTGGTATATATACACAATGAAATACTATGCAGCCATCAAAAGAAATGAAATCTTGCCATTTGTGACGACGTGGATGGAACTAGAGGGTATCATGCTTAGCGAAATAAGTCAATCAGATAAAGACAACTATCATATGATCTCCCTTATATGTGGACATGGAGATGCAACATGGGGGGTTAAGGGGGTAGGAGAAGAATAAATGAAACAAGATGGGATTGGGAAGGAGACAAACCATAAGTGACTCTTAATCTCACAAAATAAACTGAGGGTTGCTGGGTGTTGGTGTGTTGGGAGAGGGGGGGTGGGGTTCTGGACATTGAGGAGGGTATGTACTATGGTGAGTGCTGTGAAGTGTGTAAACCTGGAGAGTCACAGACCTGTACCCCTGGGGATAAAAATATATTATATACTTATAAAAAATTTTTTAAAAATTCTATATAAAAAATGAGCCAGAATAGTGGGAACGAATTAAAAATAAAAGTTGTCCTATGAAGTAGTGGTGGTTGTTCTCTTGTCATCTTTTTTTTTTTTTTCTTTCCTGTTTGGTTTTCTGGGGGAGGGGCCTGCCACATGGGTTTTCAGCCAATGATGTTCTCTGAGTTAAGTCCTCCCACCCCCCTCAAGGGGGTGGGCTCTGAGGAAACCATTTTTTTCAGGCTTTTGTTCTCTGGAGGTTTTTATGTTTGTTCACTTATTTTTTTCCCTCTCTCGCCTTGACTGCTTTTGATGTTTTTGTAGGTTTAGAGGAAAGCAAACTGCACCCTGACCTCCCTCTCATAGAGAAGCCTCAGTCTGGCTGCAGAGCCCAAATAAATTCCCCCTTGGCCACTGGCAGAGCAGGTTCCAAGTCGCGGTCCCTGGGGATGCAGGAGTTTTTGCTTGTACCCAAAACCAGGGCAGTGGCGGCTGTCTGGGCAGCTCCAGACCGCCAGAGAGGTTCCAAGCAGTGATTACACACTGAGATTTTCCCACTGGCCCGGCTGGGAGTGCCTGGTCTTTCTGGGTCTGAGAGCACCGTCTGGTGCCTGTGCACACGTCTCTCAGGGGAGGGCTCAGGGCGTGACTCGGATTCTGATAGCAGGGCATGGCACTCGCATGGGGACTGCAAAAAGGCTGTGCTTCTGCTGGCTGGCAAGGCTCCCAGCCCCTCACGGGAGCCTGACCCCATGTGCTCTCAGGCGCGCTGGTGGCTCAGGGACCAAGACCTGGTTTCTCCACCACAGTCTCTCTGGCTCTGTGCCAGGGGTGGCTGTCCTGGGTCTGGGGACTTAAGCCCCTGTTCCCTGCCACCCTGATTCCCACAATTTCCCCCCGTGATCCTTTGCTCTTTTTGAGTGCTTTCTACCAGACTCCAAGTTAATGGTGCTCCCCAGATGCAGGGTACTTCAATCGTATTAGTGGTATTATTTTCCAATGGGTCACCTCTGGTGGCTCCCTCCCCCTTTTGTTTAGCTTCTGATAGCAGTCCGACGATCCCACTCTGCTTTACCTGACCACTGGTGTCTTCTGCTCCTGTAGAGATCCAGACGTGTATAATTCTGATCTCAGGCTGATTTCTTGGGTGATCAGAGTTCTTTGGAAGGTAATCAACTCACTTTAGGGTACAGGTTGAAAGGGAGCCTTCTCCTACTTCCCTGCCGTCTTGTCCCCCAGGATTTTGTTTGTTTGAGAAACTATTTATCTCTCTTTTTATTTGTATGGTAGCCTTGCTGAATATAATATTTTTAACTGCAGATTTTCCCCTTTCAATACTTGGCTTGTATTATACCCTTCCTTTCTGACTTGGAAAGTTCTTGATGAAAACTCTGTTGATAACCTTATGATGGTTCCTTTGTATGTAATTGTCCTGTTTTTTTCTTCTTGCTTTTAACTATGTTTTTTTTTTTTTTCTTTTTTACACCATTTGGAATATTGTGTGTCTTAGTGTGGTCCTCCTTTGACTGAATTTGTTGGGGGATCTCTCTGTCTCCTGGATCTTGAGATCTGTTTCCTTCCCCTGGTTAGGGAAATTTTCAGCTATTTTTTCTTCAATTTACATCTTTCCCTTTATTCTTCTTCTGGGATCCCTGTAATGAAAATGTTATTAAGCCTGGTGGAGCCACTGAGTTCTTAAGACTATTTTCAATTTGCATATTTTCCCTCTCATTTGCTAAGCATGGTTGTTTTCCATGACCCTGTCTTCCAGGCAGTTAACTCATTTTCCACTTCAATTTTCCTCCTATTTATTCCATTGTTGTTATTTTTTATTCCATTTTCATTTATTTTTTGTATTTATTTCTAATCAATCCTTTGTTATCTCTCTGTTAAAAGTCTCAGTAATGGGGCCCCTGGGTGGCTCAGTCAGTTAAGCATCAGCCTTTGGCTCAGGCCATGATCTCAGGATCCTGGGATTGAGTCCCATGTCAGTGGGGAGTCTGTTTCTCCTTCTTCCTCTGCCCTCCCCTCTCCCCACTCATGCTCTCCCTCTCTCAAATTAATTAATAAAAATGTTAAAAAAATTGTCCTCCAGTCCCATCCATGTTGATGCAAAAGTTGGATATTTATCCTTTATGATGGCTGAGTAATATTCCATTGTGTATATGGACCATATCTTCTTTATCCATTCATCTGTTTAAGGACGTCTCAGAGGAGGTTAGGCTAAGTGAAATAAATCAAACATAGAAAGTCAATTATTATATGGTTTCACTTATTTGTGGAGCATAAGGAATAACATGGAGGACATTAGGGAGGGAAGGGGGAAAATGAAGGTGGGGGAATTGGAGTGGTAGATGAACCATGAGAGACTATGGACTCTGGGAAACAAACCGAGTGGTTTAGAGGCGAGGGTGGCAAGGAGATGGATGAACCTGGTCATGTGTATTAAGGAAGGGATGGATTGCATGGAACACTGAGCGTTATCTGCAAACAATGAATCTTGGAACACTACATCAAAAACTAATGATGTACTATATGGTGACTAAAATAGCTTAATAATAAAATCTCAGTAATGTCCTGCACTCTTTTCTCAAGTAAAAGCACCTTTATTATCATTACTTTAAATTCTCTATCATGTATGTTACTTATGTCTTTTGTTTACGTGTCTTGCTGTGGTTTTGTCCTGTTCTTTCATTTAGGACATATTTTTCTATCTCCTTATTTTACCTATCTCTGTGTCTGTTTCTATGTTTTAGGAAAATCAGCTACGTCTTTTATTCTTGGTGGTAATGGTGAAGAACAAGTCTTGTAACTCCCTGCAGTGCAGTGTCTTTCGATCCCCAGGACCTGTTGCTTCATGGAGTGTTTCCCTCTGTGTCTTGTGTGTGCTCTGCCTTGAGTCCTGTTCCCTTTTTCCCTTGGTCTAGTTGTCTGGAGAGACTCTCATTGCCTATTTTGGGCAGTGTTTTGTCCCTGGCTCTGTGGGACATGGTTTAAGAGTATGTGAAGTGATCTGCTTGTGAAATGAGACTGCCAGAACTCAGATTCAGCAAAAGCTGTGGTTTGGGAGACAACATGTTGATTGGGTTTGTGCTGTTCGTCTGGGGAAGGGGCAAAGAGCACAGGAGAGGTAGGTGTGACTGGGACAGGTGGATCTGCCTAGGTGGCTCAAGGTAGGGCTTAGTGTTGTGCTGGCCTAGTTCCTACAGATGGCTGTGTGCTTATGCTGGACAGTGTGGTTAGAAAAGACTTGGACTCTAAGAAACAAACTGAAGGTTTTGGAGGGGAGGATGGTGGGAGTTTGGGTGAGCCTGGTGGTGGGTATTAAGGAGGCACGAATTGCATGGAGCACTGGGTGTGGTACAAAATCAATGAATCTAGGAACAATTAAAAAAAATAAACTTAAAAAAATAGTGCCTTCCACCACCTTTGTTCCTGCAGAGGTGTTCCAGGGATACCTGCCTCTCTGGGACCTGCTGTGAAATGAGTAAATCATTCTCCCTCCTATATTCAACTAGAGTTTTTCAAACTGCTGTTTATCTGCTGTATCTCCATAGACTGTTTGTCCTGCTGCCTCTTTTAGGGCAGGGACCACTTCCTAATTCCCTCTGGACTCTCCCAGAGCTGAGCCTACTTATTTTTAAAATTTCAGACTTTAAGTCATACTGGTTGTAAGAACCCAGGAAATTTGGCCCTACTCATTTTCCAACCCAAATATTATGAGATTTATCTTCCTCTGAAGGCTCCCTCAGTGTAAAAATATGGTTTTAGCATTTCCCACCATCAGCTCCCTCCTTATCAGGCACATTTGGGATCTGTTTCAATCCCAAAGCAAATCTTTGCCCTTCCTAACTTTTTTTTATATGGCCTTTTCTCTATCTTTTATAGTGAAATTAGTTGTTCCAGTATTTGGATCATTTTCTGGGTTATCTATGCTGATGTAAGTGATATCTATTTGTATCCATAGAAAAGGGTGAGATTAAGGTCATTCTGCTCTGCTATTTTCCCAGCTTCCTCTTGCCAGAAAATTCTTGCTGCAGCTATAAAACATTGCAGCTTAGTGTTATTTTATGAAAAGGGCAAGGTAGTTTCAGTATGTGTGTATGAAACCATGGCAGAGTCATTGTTGGGATACTGGGTATAGATTAACATGATACTCTTGTTAACTCTGGTCCAGTACTAAACTGAGCTCAAGAGTAGAAACAGTTATGCAAGAAAAAAATGTTTGTGTGAAGGTAAGGTTTAGGTACTGATATGCAAAGAAATAGAAGATGTATGAAATACTTCAACAGTATTTATTATAATCTATACATGGAAATATAGACACAAATTGACTAAGTTAATATTTCCAACAAAGAAATACTGAAGTTTGGTTAATTTATTTTAGTGTTTCTCCAAACATTGTATAAACAGACAAAAACAATGCTTATAATCCTCAGAGAAAGTTCTTCAGAGAATAGGGGAGAAAAATAACTCCAAATGATTATTTATTTCATTATATTAGGCCAGTAGGCCCATGTGATTGAAACCAAGTAAGAATAGTATAAAAATGTTATCAAAGGCACTGGGTGTGGTGCATAAACAACAAATTCTAGAACACTGAAAATAAATTTTAAAAATAAATAAAACAGGGTCTCATTGAACACGGGGCTACATCTTTGGATTGCTGTCTTCTCAGCCTGAGCCAGGCCCACACATAAGCAACCATGTCTAAGGGACCTGCAGTTGGCATTGATCTTGGCACCACCTACTCCTGCGTGGGTGTCTTCCAGCACGGGAAAGTGGAAATAATTGCCAACGATCAGGGAAACCGGACCACCCCAAGTTATGTTGCCTTCACGGACACCAAACGATTGATCGGTGATGCTGCGAAGAACCAAGTTGCGATGAACCCCACCAACACAGTTTTTGATGCCAAACGCCTGATTGGACGGAGATTTGATGATGCTGTTGTCCAGTCTGATATGAAGCATTGGCCTTTCATGGTGGTGAATGATGCTGGCAGGCCCAAGGTCCAAGTAGAATACAAGGGAGAGACAAAAAACTTTTATCCAGAGGAGGTGTCTTCTATGGTTTTGACGAAAATGAAGGAAATCGCAGAGGCTTATCTTGGGAAGACCGTTACCAATGCAGTTGTCACAGTACCTGCGTATTTCAATGATTCTCAGCGTCAGGCTACCAAAGATGCTGGAACTATTGCTGGTCTCAATGTGTTTCGCATCATCAATGAGCCAACTGCTGCTGCTATTGCTTATGGCCTAGACAAGAAAGTCAGAGCTGAAAGGAATGTGCTGATCTTTGACTTGGGAGGCGGCACTTTCGATGTGTCCATCCTTACTATTGAAGATGGGATCTTTGAGGTTAAGTCCACAGCTGGAGACACCAACTTAGGTGGAGAAGATTTTGACAACCGAATGGTCAACCATTTTATTGCAGAGTTCAAGCGCAAACATAAGAAAGATATCAGTGAAAACAAGAGGGCAGTTCGTCGCCTCCGTACTGCTTGTGAACGTGCTAAGCGTACACTTTCCTCCAGCACCCAGGCCAGTATCGAGATTGATTCTCTGTTTGAAGGAATCGACTTCTATACCTCTATCACTCGTGCCCGGTTTGAAGAATTAAATGCTGACCTGTTCCGTGGCACCCTGGACCCTGTAGAGAAAGCCCTTCGAGATGCCAAGTTAGACAAGTCTCAGATCCACGATATTGTCCTGGTGGGTGGTTCTACCCGTATCCCCAAAATTCAGAAACTTCTCCAAGATTTCTTCAATGGAAAAGAACTGAATAAGAGCATCAACCCTGACGAGGCTGTTGCTTATGGTGCAGCTGTCCAAGCAGCTATCCTTTCTGGAGACAAATCTGAAAATGTTCAAGATTTACTGCTGTTGGATGTCACTCCACTTTCTCTTGGCATTGAAACTGCTGGAGGAGTTATGACTGTTCTCATCAAGCGTAATACTACCATTCCTACCAAACAGACACAGACCTTCACTACCTACTCGGACAACCAGCCTGGTGTGCTTATTCAGGTGTATGAAGGTGAGCATGCCATGACCAAGGACAACAACCTACTTGGAAAGTTTGAACTCACAGGCATACCTCCTGTTCCTTGTGGTGTCCCTCAGATTGAGGTTACTTTCGATATTGATGCTAATGGTATCCTCAATGTCTCTGCCATGGATAAGAGCACAGGAAAAGAGAACAAGATTACCATCACTAATGACAAGGGCCGCTTGAGCAAGGAAGATATTGAGCGCATGGTCCAGGAAGCTGAGAAGTACAAAGCTGAAGATGAGAAACAGCGGGACAAGGTGTCTTCCAAGAATTCACTTGAGTCTTACGCATTCAACATGAAAGCAACTGTTGAAGATGAAAAACTTCAGGGCAAGATAAATGATGAAGACAAACAGAAGATTCTTGACAAGTGCAATGAAATCATCAACTGGCTTGATAAGAACCAGACTGCAGAGAAGGAAGAATTTGAACACCAGCAGAAAGAGTTGGAGAAAGTCTGCAACCCCATCATCACCAAGCTGTACCAGAGTGCAGGGGGCATGCCAGGAGGAATGCCTGGAGGCTTCCCTGGTGGTGGAGCTCCTCCCTCTGGTGGAGCCTCCTCTGGGCCCACCATTGAAGAGGTTGACTAAACCAACCTGAGAATAATTAGGTTGAGCATTGTTCCACACACAATATTCAAAGGACCCAAATTTGTAGCAAATTCCATGGCAGTTGTAATGTTGAGCTGCTATAGCAAAAAAACTGGGCATTCTTGATACTTGAATATGGAATATGTGCACAGGGAAAGGAAATAAACATTGCACTTTATAAACACTGTATTGTTAAGTGGAAAATGCAATGTCTTAAATAAAACTGTATTTAAAATTGGCACCATAAAATAAATAAATAAATAAATAAATAAAACATTTAAAAAATGTTATCAAAGTGTAATTGCACTCATGAAAATCGAAGCAAATATTTCACAAAATTTAGCAATTGGATCCTGCAACAAAAATTATATATTACTGAGGACATAAAGAAGATGGCAGGGAGTGGCAGGCTGAGACTACTTCGGGTAGCGGGAGATCAGCTAAATGGCTTATCTGAAGATTGCAAACACCTACAAATCCAACGGGAGATTGAAGAGAAGAAGAACAGCAATTCCAGAAACGGAAAATCAACCACTTTCTGCAAGGTAGGACTGGCGGAGAAGTGAATCCAAAGCGACGGGAAGATAGACCGCGGGGGGAGGGGCCGGCTCCCAGCGAGCGGCGGAGCAATGGAGCAAAATCAGGACTTTTAAAAGTCTGTTCCGCTGAGGGACATCGCTCCAGAGGCTTAACTGGAAGCCCAGGCGGGGTCAGCGCGGCCTCAGGTCCCGCAGGGTTGCAGAAGGATTGGGGGTGTCTGAGTGTCGCGGAGCTTGCCGGTGTTGGAACGGGGAGGCCGGCTGCAGAGACAGAGCCAAGGAGTGACTCTCAGCTCGGGTTTGCCTTGAACCGGTCGCAGGCTCGGTCAGCTCGGAGCGTGGCCGGAGGCCAAAGTGGCGGGAGTCATTGGGCGCTGTTCTCTGGGGGCGCACTGAGGAGTGGGGCCCTGGGCTCTTGGCTCCTCCGGGCCGGAGACCGGGAGGCCACCATCTTTATTCCCGTCCTCCGGAACTCTACGGAAAGCGCTCAGGGAACAAAAGCTCCCGAAAGCGAACCCCAGCGGATTACTCAGCATGGCCCCGGGTAAGGGCGGTGCAACTCCGCCTGGGGCAAAGACGCTTGAGAATCACTACAACAGGCCCCTCCCCCAGAAGATCAACGGGAAACCCAGCCAGGACCAAGTTCACCTACCAAGGAGAGTGGCGGAATTCCAGAGGAGAAGAAAGCAAAGCACGGAACTCATGGCTTTCTCCCCATGATTTTTTACTTGCAGTTAATTTAATTTTTTTTTCTTTTTCAATTTTTTTTCTTTTTCTCTTCTTCTGCTGAATTTTTTTTAACTTTTACCGTTTTCTTTTTTTAACGTTTTTTAAATAGTTTATCTAATATATATATTCATTTCCTCTTTTTATATTTTTTCTTTATTGGCTTTCTTTTTTTTAATAATAGTTTCTTTTTTTTTTTCCTTTCTTTCTTTCTGAACCCCTTTTTATCCCCTTTCTCCCCCCTCACAATTCAGGATCTCTTCTGATTTGGCTAAAGCATATTTTCCTGGGGTTGTTGCCACCCTTTTAGTATTTTACTTGCTCCTTCATAAACTCTTATCTGGACAAAATGACAAGGCGGAAAAATTCACAACAAAAAAAAGAACAAGAGGCAGTACCAAAGGCTAGGGACCTAATCAATACAGACATTGGTAATATGTCAGATCTAGAGTTCAGAATGACGATTCTCAAGGTTCTAGCCGGGATTGAAAAAGGCATGGAAGATATTAAAGCAACCCTCTCAGGAGATATAAAAGCCCTTTCTGGAGAAATAAAAGAACTAAAATCTAACCAAGTTGAAATAAAAAAAGCTATTAATGAGGTGCAATCAAAAATGGAGGCTCTCACTTCTAGGATAAATGAGGCAGAAGAAAGAATTAGCGATATAGAAGACCAAATGACAGAGAATAAAGAAGCTGAGCAAAAGAGGGACAAACAGCTACTGGACCACGAGGGGAGAATTCGAAAGATAAGTGACACCATAAGACGAAACAACATTAGAATAATTGGGATTCCAGAAGAAGAGGAAACAGAGAGGGGAGCAGAAGGTATATTGGAGAGAATTATTGGAGAGAATTTCCCCAATATGGCAAAGGGAACAAGCATCAAAATCCAGGAGGTTCAGAGAACCCCCCTCAAAATCAATAAGAATAGGTCCACACCCCATCACCTAATAGTAAAATTGACAAGTCTCAGTGACAAAGAAAAGATCCTGAAAGCAGCCCGGGAAAATAAGTCTGTAACGTACGATGGTAAAAATATTAGATTGGCAGCAGACTTATCCACAGAGACCTGGCAGGCCAGAAAGAGCTGGCATGATATATTCAGAGTACTAAATGAGAAAAACATGCAGCCAAGAATACTATATCCAGCTAGGCTATCATTGAAAATAGAAGGAGAGATTAAAAGCTTCCAGGACAAACAAAAACTGAAAGAATTTGCAAATACCAAACCAGCTCCACAGGAAATATTGAAAGGGGTCCTCTAAGCAAAGAGAGACCGTAAAAGTAGTAGATAAGAAAGAAACAGAGACAATATACAATAACAGTCACCTTACAGGCAATACAATGGCACTAAATTCATATCTCTCAATACTTACCCTGAATGTTAATGGGCTAAATGCCCCAATCAAAAGACACAGGGTATCAGAATGGATAAAAAAACAAAACCCATCTATATGTTGCCTACAAGAAACTCATCTTAAACCCGAAGACACCTCCAGGTTTAAAGTGAGGGGGTGGAAAAGAATTTACCATGCTAATGGACATCAGAAGAAAGCAGGAGTGGCAATCCTTATAGCAGATCAATTAGATTTTAAGCCAAAGACTATAATAAGAGATGAGGAAGGACACTATATCATACTCAAAGGAACTGTCCAACAAGAAGATCTAACAATTTTAAATATCTATGCCCCTAACGTGGGAGCAGCCAACTATATAAACCAATTAATAACAAAATCAAAGAAACACATCGACAAGAATACAATAATAGTAGGGGATTTTAACACTCCCCTCACTGAAATGGACAGATCATCCAAGCAAAAGATCAACAAGGAAATCAAGGCCTTAAATGACACACTGGACCAGATGGACATCACAGATATATTCAGAACATTTCAACCCAAAGCAACAGAATACACATTCTTCTCTAGTGCACATGGAACATTCTCCAGAATAGATCACATTCTTGGTCCTAAATCAAGTCTCAACCGTTATCAAAAGATTGGGATCATTCCCTGCATATTTTCAGACCACAATGCTCTAAAGCTAGAACTCAATCGCAAGAGGAAATTTGGAAAGAACCCAAATACATGGAGACTAAACAGCATCCTTCTAAAGAATGAATGGGTCAACCAGGAAATTAAAGAAGAATTGAAAAATTTATGGAAACAAATGATAATGAAAACACAACGGTTCAGAATTTGTGGGACACAACAAAGGCAGTCCTGAGAGGAAAATATATAGCGGTACAAGCCTTTCTCAAGAAACAAGATAGTTCTCAGGTACACAACCTAAGCCTATACCTAAAGGAGCTGGAGAAAGAACAAGAAAGAAACCCTAAACCCAGCAGGAGAAGAGAAATCATAAAGATCAGAGCAGAAATCAATGAAATAGAAACCAAAAAAACAATAGAACAAATCAACGAAACGAGGAGCTGGTTCTTTGAAAGAATAAATAAAATTGATAAACCCCTGGCCAGACTTATCAAAAAGAAAAGAGAAAGGACCCAAATAAATAAAATCATGAATGAAAGAGGAGAGATCACAACGAACACCAAAGAAATACAGACAATTATAAGAACATACTATGAGCAACACTACGCCAACAAATTTGACAATCTGGAAGAAATGGATGCATTCCTAGAGACATATAAACTACAACAACTGAACCAGGAAGAAATAGAAAGCCTGAACAGACCCATAACCAGTAAGGAGATTGAAACAGTCATCAAAAATCTCCAAACAAACAAAAGCCCGGGGCCAGACGGCTTCCTGGGGGAATTCTACCAAACATTTAAAGATGAACTAATTCCTATTCTCCTGAAACTGTTCCAAAAAATAGAAATGGAAGGAAAACTTCCAAACTCATTTTAGGAGGCCAGCATCACCTTGATCCCAAAACCAGACAAGGATCCCAACAAAAAAGAGAACTACAGACCAATATCCTTGATGAACACAGATGCAAAAATTCTCGCCAAAATACTAGCCAATAGGATTCAACAGTACATTAAAAGGATTATTCACCACGACCAAGTGGGATTTATTCCAGGGCTGCAAGGCTGGTTCAACATCCGCAAATCAATCAATGTGATACAACACATTAATAAAAGAAAGAACAAGAACCATATGATACTCTCCATAGATGCTGAAAAAGCATTTGACAAAATACAGCATCCCTTCCTGATCAAAACTCTTCAAAGTGTAGGGATAGACGGCACATACCTCAATATTATCAAAGCCATCTATGAAAAACCCACCACAAATATCATTCTCAATGGAGAAAAACTGAAAGCTTTTCCGCTAAGGTCAGGAACACGGCAGGGATGTCCATTATCACCACTGCTATTCAACATAGTACTAGAAGTCCTAGCCTCAGCAATCAGACAACAAAAGGAAATTAAAGGCATCCAAATCGGCAAAGAAGAAGTCAAACTATCACTCTTTGCAGATGATATGATACTATATGTGGAAAACCCAAAAGACTCCACTCCAAAACTGCTAGAACTTGTACAGGAATTCAGTAAAGTGTCAGGATATAAAATCAATGCACAGAAATCAGTTGCATTTCTCTACACCAACAACAAGACAGAAGAAAGAGAAATTAAGGAGTCCATCCCATTTACAATTGCACCCAAAACTATAAGATACCTAGGAATCAACCTAACCAAAGAGACTAAGAATCTATACTCAGAAAACTATAAAGTACTCATGAAAGAAATTGAGGAAGACACAAAGAAATGGAAAAATGTTCCATGCTCCTGGATTGGAAGAATAAATATTGTGAAAATGTCTATGCTACCTAAAGCAATCTACACATTTAATGCAATTCCTATCAAAGTACCATCCATTTTTTTCAAAGAAATGGAACAAATCATCCTAAAATTTATATGGAACCAGAAAGACCTCGAATAGCCAAAGGAATATTGAAAAAGAAAGCCAAAGTTGGTGGCATCACAATTCCGGACTTCAAGCTCTATTACAAAGCTGTGATCATCAAGACAGCATGGTACTGGCACAAAAACAGACACATAGATCAATGGAACAGAATAGAGAGCCCAGAAATGGACCCTCAACTCTATGGTCAACTCATCTTCGACAAAGCAGGAAAGAATGTCCAATGGAAAAAAGACAGCCTCTTCAATAAATGGTGTTGGGAAAATTGGACAGCCACATGCAGAAAAATGAAATTGGATCATTTCCTTACACCACACACGAAAATAGACTCAAAATGGATGAAGGATCTCAATGTGAGAAAGGAATCCATCAAAATCCTCGAGGAGAACACAGGCAGCAACCTCTTCCACGTCAGCCGCAGCAACATCTTACTAGGAACATCACCAAAGGCAAGGGAAGCAAGGGCAAAAATGAACTATTGGGATTTTATCAAGATCCAAAGCTTTTGCACAGCAAAGGAAACAGTTAAAAAAACCAAAAGACAACTGACAGAATGGGAGAAGATATTTGCAAATGACATATCAGATAAAGGGCTAGTGTCCAAAATCTATAAAGAACTTAGCAAACTCAACACCCAAAGAACAAATAATCCAATCAAGAAATGGGCAGAGGACATGAACAGACATCTCTGCAAAGAAGACATCCAGATGGCCAACAGACACATGAAAAAGTGCTCCATATCACTCGGCATCAGGGAAATACAAATCAAAACCACCATGAGATATCACCTCACACCAGTCAGAATGGCTACAATTAACAAGTCAGGAAATGACAGATGCTGGCGAGGATGCGGAGAAAGGGGAACCCTCCTACACTGTTGGTGGGAATGCAAGCTGGTGCAACCACTCTGGAAAACAGCATGGAGGTTCCTCAAAATGTTGAAAATAGAACTACCCTATGACCCTGCAATTGCACTGCTGGGTATTTACCCTAAAGATACAAACATAGTGATCCGAAGGGGCACATGCACCCGAATGTTTATAGCAGCAATGTCTACAATAGCCAAACTATGGAAAGAACCTAGATGTCCATCTACAGACGAATGGATAAAGAAGATGTGGTATATATACACAATGGAATACTATGCAGCCATCAAAAGAAATGAAATCTTGCCATTTGTGATGACGTGGATGGAACTAGAGGGTATCATGCTTAGTGAAATAAGTCAATCGGAGAAAGACAACTATCATATGATCTCCCTGATATGAGGGAGAGGGGATGCAACATGGGGGGTTGAGGGGGTAGGAGAAGAGTAAATGAAACAAGATGGGATTGGGAGGGAGACAAACCATAAGTGACTCTTAATCTCACAAAACAAACTGAGGGTTGATGGGGGGAGGGGGTTGGGAGAGGGGGTGGGGTTATGGATATCGGGGAGGGTATGTGCTATGGTGAGTGTTGTGAAGTGTGTAAACCTGGCGATTCGCAGACCTGTACCCCTGGGGATAAAAATATATGTTTATAAAGCTGTAAAAAAAAAAAAAAAAAGAGAGAAAGAAAGAAAGGATGAATCCCCAAGTTTTGTAGCAACATGGACGGGACTGGAAGAGATTATGTTGAGTGAAATAAGTCTAGCAGAGAGAGTCAATTATCATATGGTTTCACTTATTTGTGGAGCATAACAAATAGCATGGAGGACAAGGGGAGATGGAGAGGAGAGGTGAGTTGAGGGAAATTGGAAGGGGAGGTGAACCATGAGAGACTATGGACTCTGAAAAATGATCTGGGAATTTTGAAGGGGTGGGGGGTGGGAGGTTGGGGGCACCAGGTGGTGGGTATTGTGGAGGGCACAGATTGCATGGAGCACTGGGTGTGGTGCAAAAATTAATGAATACTGTTATGCTGAAAAAATAAAAAAATTAAAAAAAATTATATATTACTAAGTAGGCTTAATGTATGATGAGTTGGTTTAATTTTTTTAAAGATTTTATTTATTTATTTGACAGAGAGAAAGAGGGTACACAAGCAGGGGAAGTGGAAGAGGGAGAAGCAGGCACCTTGCTAAGTAGGCAGCCCAATGCAGGGCTTGATCCCAGGACCCTGGGATCATGACCTGAGGTGAAGGCAGACGATTAACGACTGAGCCACCCAGGCAGGCCGAGTTGGTTCAATTAAAAAAAAAATTATAAGACTGTAATTCACTGCCCTAAAATTATGAGGTAAAATAAAACATGATAATAGCAATTGATGAAAATTCAATCAGCTTCTAACCTGCCATTTAAAATTTTTTTAATATATTTTTAAAATTTTTTAAAGATTTTATTTATTTATTTGACAGAGAGAGATCACAAGCAGGCAGAGAGGCAGGCAGAGAGAGAGGAGGAAGCAGGTTCTCTGCTAAGCAGAGAGCCCGATGCGGGGCTCGATCCCAGGACCCTGAGATCATGACCAGGACCCTGAGATCATGACCTGAGCCGAAGGCAGTGGCCCATCCCACTGAGCCACCCAGGCGCCCCTTATTTTTAATTTTTATTTATTTTTATTTTTTAATATTTTACTTATTTATTTGACAGAGATCACAAGTAGGCAGAGAGCCAGGCAGAGAGAGAGAGGAGGAAGAAGGCTCCCTGTCGGGCAGAGAGCCCAATGTGTGTGTCAATCTCAGGACCCTGGGATCATGACCTGACCTGAAGTCAGAGGCTTTAACCCACTGAGCCACCCAGGCATCTCTATCTATCTGTTTTTTAAATTTATTTTCAGTGTTCCAGAATTCATTGTTTATGAACCACAGCCAGTGCTCCATGAAATACGTGCCCTCCGTAATACCCACCACCTGTCATTTTTAATGATCAAATATTAAAGTCATTTCCAATATATCTGTAACAAAACTTATGAGCTAATTTCTGAAACTTATATTTACATTTGTACTAGAAGTCCCAGGAAGGAACAAAACAAATATGTAATTCAACTAAAATGTTAAAAAGTATTTATTTATTTATTATTTTTTTAATTTTATTTATTTATTTGACAGAGATCACAAGTAGGCAGAGAGGCAGGCAGAGAAAGAGAGAGAAGTGGAAGCAGGCTCCCCACTGAGCAGAGAGCCCGGTGTGGGGCTTGATCCCAGGACCCCGGGTCCATGACCCGAGCTGAAGGCAGAGGCTTTAACCCACTGAGCCACCCAGGTGCCCCTAAAAAGTATTTTTAATTGAGAGTCTTCTTTTTTTATTCTATTTTTATTTTATTCCTTTTATTCTTATGACTTATGCATTACCTAACTGAAGACTTGTATATTCTACTCCTCTTAACCCATTTTGCCCATATCCCACACCATTCCTCTCTATCAACCATCAGCATGTTACTGAATTTATACATTTGAATCTTTAAAATTTTTTTTAGACTCCATATATGAATGAACTCAAATGGTATTTGTCTCTCCATCTCAATTATTTCACTTAGCATAATACTTTCTTGGTCCATCTATGTGATTTTAAATAACACAACCCCATCCTTTGTAAGTCTGTGATATTTCATTATACACACACACACTCCACATCTTCTTTATCTACTCATTTCTCAATGGCAACTTAGGGGTTTCTTCCATATCTTGGCTACCGTGAATAACGCTGGAATAAGCACAGGTGTGCATATATGTTTTGAATTAGTGTTTTTGCTTTCTTTCTGTAAATACCCAGTAGTGCAATTAGTGGGTTAATGGTATTTCTAGTTTTAACTTCCCAAGGAACCTCCATACTGTTTTTCACATGACTATACCAATTTGCATTCCCACCAACAGTTCTCGATTGTTTCTTTTATTTCACTTCTGTGCAACACTTGCTATTTCTTGTCTTTTTTTTTTTTTATTTTAGCCCGTCTGACAAGTGTAAGATAATTTTTCATTTTGTCTTTTTTAATATTATTTATTTATTTATTTATTTAGAATGCGCTGAGCAAAGAGCCCAAATCTATGAACCACAGGATTATGATCTGAACCAAAGGCAGATGTTTAACTCTCTGCCACCCTGGTGCCCCTCTCATTGTGGTTTTGATTTGCATTTCCTGATGATTAGTGAGGTTGAGAAATTTTTCATGTGTCTATTGGTCATCTGTATGTTTTCTTTGAAAAATGTCCATTCAGTTCTTCTGCCCAGTCTCTTAATCAAATTGTTTATTTTGTAATAATAATTACTATTATTATTATTAGTGTTGTGTTTGTTGTATAGATTGGATATTAACCCTTTGTTGGATCCATCATTAACACATTTTCTACCATTCAGTAGGTTGGCTTTTTGTGTTATTAATGATGTTCTTCATTGCACAAAATGGTTTTTATTTTGGTGTCTTTCCCAAAGTTTACTTTTGTTTTTGTTTCCCTTGCCTTAGGAGATATAACTGGAAATATGTCGCCATGGTCAATGCCAAAGAAATTACTTCTCCTCTCCTCTTCTAGGATTTTCATGGTTTCAAGTTTCACATCTAGGTCTTTAATCTATTTTAAGTTTATTTTTGTGCATAGTGTAAGAAAGTTGTCCACTTTCATTGTTTTGCATGTAGCTGTCCAATTTTTCTAGCATCATTTATTGAAGAGACTGTATATTCTTGTTTCCTTTGTTGTCGATTAATTGACCATAGAAGTGTAGGTTAATTTCTTGGCTCTCTCTTCTGTTTCATTGATCTATGTGTTTATTTTGAGGGCAGTGTCATACTATTTCAATGACCACAGTTTTGTAATATATTTTGAAATCTAGGATTTTTATATCTTTAACTTTGTTCTGCTTTTCCTTTACTTTTTTCTTTTTTAATTTTTCAGTGTTCCAAGAATCATTGTTTTTGCACCACACCCAGTGCTCCATGCAATACATGCACTCCTTAATACCCACCACCAGGCTCACCCATCCCCCTACTCCCTCCCTTCCAAAACCTTCAGTTTCTCAGAATCCACAGACTCTCATGCATCCTCTCCCCCTCTGATTTCATCCAATTCACTTTTCCTTTCCTCTTCCTAATGTCCTCCATGTTATTCCTTATGCTTTTGTTCTCCTTTCTAAAGATTACATTGGCTATCCATGAACTTTTGTGGTTTTATATGAATCTTGGTGTTATTTGTTCTAGCTTTGTGAAAAATGCTGTTGGTATTTTGATATGGACTGAGTTGAATCTGCAGATTGCTTTGGGTAAATGGACATTTTAACAATACTACTCATTTCAATCCATGAGGATGAAATATCTTTCCATTTGTTTGTGTTGTCTTCAATTTCTTTGACTGATGTTTTACAGTTTTCAACATACTGGGCTTTTACCTCTTCAGTTATGTTTATTCCTCAGTATTTTTTGGGTTTTCTCTGCAATTTTCTTTAAAGATTTTATTTATTTGACAGAGAGAGATCACAATAGACAGACAGGCAGGCAGAGAGAGAGGGAGGGAAGCAGGCTCGCTGCTGAGCAGAGAGCCCAATGTGGGACTCGATCCCAGGACCCTGAGATCATGACCCGAGCTGAAGGCAGCGGCTTAACCCACTGAGCCACCCAGGCGCCCCTTCTCTGAAATTTTAAATGGAGCTACTTTCTTAATTTCTCTTTCTCCTACCTTGTTATTAGTGTATAGAAACACTACTGACTTCTGGGTACTCATTTTGTATCCTGTATCCTGCACATTTCCTGAATTCATTTACTTCCATTAGGTTTTTTGGTGGAGTCTTTTTTTTTTACTATTATTATTTTAGGTATACTATCATGTCATCTGTAAATAGTGACCTTTTAACTTCTTCTTTACCAATATGGATACCTCTTTTTATTTTATCTCATATGAATGCTGTGGCTGCGACTTCCAGTACTATGTAGAATAAAGTAGCAACAGTGAACACCCTTGTCTTGTTCTTGATCTTAGAGTAAAACTGTTTTTCACCATTTGGTATGATGTTAGCCCTGCTTTTAACTTATGTTGCTTTGCTATGTTAAGGTATGTTCCCTTTACACCCACTTTGCTGACGGATTTTCTCATAAATTAATGCTGAAGTTTGTCAAATTCCTTTTATGCATCTATGAGATTTTCAGATGATTTTTATCCTTTATCTTGTTGATATGGAGTATCATGTTGGTTGGTGTGTGAGTATTAAACCAGTCTCACAACTACAGAATAAATCTTACTTGAATGTACTAGTGATACTTTAATCCATTGTTGGATGTGTCTTGCTAATATTTTGTTGAGGCTTCTTGCAAATATGTTCATCTAAATTATTAGCCTTTGGTTTTCCTTTCTTTTGTTTTTCTTTTTTTGTGGTATCTTTGTCTGGTTTTAGTATTAGAGTAGTGCAGGCCTATTTTTGGTAGATTTTTGACTATAGGTTCAATTTCATTATTAGTAATCAATCCGCTCATATTTTCTTTCTCCCTGCTTCAGTTTAGAAGCATACATGTTTTATGATCATTTTGCCTAATATAAGTATTGCTGTTCTGGCTTTTTATTCACCTCCATTTCTATGATAAATATTTTCCATCCTTTCACTTTTAGTCTGTATCTTTAGGTCTGATTGATTCTTTTGTAGGAACCACATACACAGGTATTCCATTTCCAAGTGTTTTCATTGGAACGTTTAGGCTATTTGCATCTAAAATAATTATTGATAGGTTTATACTTATTGCGACTTTGCTTTTGCTTTATTTCTTTCTGTTTTTTTTTTTAATTTTTTTTTTTATTTTTTGGTTGTTCTCTGTTCCTTTCTTCTTTTGCTTTCTTTTTCTGTAGTTGATGAGTTTCTATAGGGTTATGTTTGGCTTTCTTTTCCTTTATTTTCTATGGATCTACTTTTTGGGTTTTTATATGAGGTTCTTATATAAAATCCTAAATACATAGCAGTATTAATTTAATGGTAGTTTAAGTTCAAATGCATTTTAAAAACATATTTCTTTAAAAATAAATAAATATCCATAATGTCCATAACTCTTGGGCGCCTGGGTGGTTCAGTGGTTAAGCCTCTGCCTTCAGCTCAGGTCATGATCTCAGGGTCCTGGGATGGAGCCTGCATTGGGCTCTCTGCACAGCGGGGTGCCTACTTCCCACCTCTCTCTCTGCCTGCCTCTCTGTCTACTTGTGATCTCTCTCTCTGTCAAATAAATAAATAAAATCTTTTGAAAAAATATTTCTTTTTTTCTCCCTCCTCCACATGTTATATATATGCTGTCATATATTATGTGTTTTATTCACAATTTTCTCACATTCAATTATGACCATTTATTTTCCACTTAATGAAATATTTTTACTGTTTCTTTTAAGTCTAGTTTCATGATGATAAACTCCTTTAACCTCAGAAACTCTCTCTCTTTCAGTCCTGAATGATAGCCTTGCCAGGAAGAATATTCTCATATATGGATGCTTTTCCTTTCAGCATTTTGGGTATATCATGCCACCTTTTAGTGGCTTGCATAATTTCTGCTGAAAAATCAGCTGAGAGCCTTACATGTTTTTCCTCATAAGTGACTTGCTTTTCTCTCTTTTTTTTTTTTTAAAAAAAGGTTTTATTTATTTGAGAGAGAGGGAGAGAATGTGCAGAAAGGGAGGGGCAAAGGGGGAGAGAGAAGACTGAGCAGGGAACCTGAGGCAGGGCTCAATCCCAGAACCCGAAAATCATGATCTGAGGCAAACACTTAACTGACTTATCTTTCCTCTTTTTCTTTTAATATCACATTTTTATGTTTAACTTTTGACATTTTAATTATATGTGTTGTAATGTAGACTTCAATGGTCCATCTTGTTTAGCCTTTACTCCTTGGATCTTGATGTCTGTTACTTTCCCCAGGTTACAGAATTTTTCAGCTATTATTTTTTCAAAGAACTTTGTACTTTTTCACTCTCATGTCCTCTGGGACCCCTATAATGTGAATATTTAGGTGCTTGGTGCTGTTCAAGAGATCGCTTAACTGATTCTTATTTAAAAGCAAAAAAAAAAAAAAAAGAAAAAGAAAAACTATATAAAATATACATTTTACATACATAACTATATATTTAAAATATTATAATATGCTATGTAATAGGTAATGTGTATGTGTGTATGTGTATATATTTTTTCTTTCTTTCTTTCTTTCTTTCTTTCTTTTTTTTTTTTTTTTTTTTTTTTGTAATTCAGCGTTTGTGCTTTCCAATTACCCAGTCTCCCAGATCACGGATACATTGTTAAACATTTAATAATCTCCTGTTGATTCCCTCTAGTGTAATTTTTAAAGATTTATTTATTTAAGAGAGGTAAATAGAGTTGGGGGGAGGTATAAGGGGAGAAAAAGGAAAGAATTTCCAGGAGACTGTGTATTGAGAATAGGATGTGACATGAGGTTCCATCTCATGATCCTGATATCGTGACTTGAGCTGAAAACAAGAGTTGGACTCTTAACTGACTGACTGCCCCTACTTTAGTGTATTTTTTATTTGAGTTATTGTATTCTTCAAGTTTCGTTTTCTTTTTTTTTTAAATCTTCTATCTCTTTACTGAAACTATCACTGAGTTCTTCCATGCTTCTCTCCATCCCAGAGAGAATTTTGATGATCATTACTTTAAATTCTTTATCAGGCATATTGCTTATAACCATTTTGTTTCATTATTTTTCCGAGGATTTTTCTGGTTCTTTTTTTTTTTTTCTATTTAAATTCAATGATCCAACATATAGTAACATCATTAGTTTCATATGTAGAGTTCAGTTATTCATCAACTATATACAACACCCAGTGCTTATCACACCACATGCCCTTCTTAAAGTCTGTCACCCATTTACCCTATACCCTCACCCATCTCCCCTACAGCAGCTCTCAGTTTGTTTCCTATAGTTAAGAGTTTCTCATGGTTTGTCTCCCTCTCTGGTTTCTCCCCATTCAGTTTTCCCTCCCTTCCCCTATGATTGTATGTGCTTATCTTCTTTCTTTTGGAGCATAGTTTTATGTTTCCCCATCTTTCCTGCCTGTAATTTTTCTATGGGTTAGACAGAACAGCTACTTCCAAAATTAAAGGAATGGTCTTGTGTATGGTCTTATTAAACTGTGTGTGATTGATACTATTTACTAGCTGGCTGGAGCTATGGCTGGCATGACTAAGTGTCCTGGAGATTTTCATTCAGTGAATATCATTATCAGGACATCTAATGCTAGATTGGACACAGGCTGGTATATCTTAGTGTTATATGTGTTGAGGGCATCCTAGCAGAACAGGCAAAACTGATATGGGTGCAAGCCAGGATGCTCTAGCAGGATTCACCGTGGTTGGGGCATGGGGTTTGAGACAGAATGCAGTTTAGGAGGTGACTGATTTCTCTGTGCAGAGGGTGCCATGGCCAGATGGCTGGGGTGCAAGCTCGGGGGGGACTCAAGGATTTATGAAAAGAGGACACCTTAGCAAGAAAGCTGAAATTGAAGTGAGTATAAACTGGAGTATTGCAGGACTCTGCACACATAGGGTTCTCTGAAGGGGTGGCTGAGGCTTAGGAGGGGTTCATGCCAGGAGGTCTTGGGGCAGGCTATGCCAGGGCTCCATGTCAGCCAAAACTAAAATTAGCATGGTTTAAAGTGGTCCCTGGACTACCTGTGAAAAATGTGTCCTGACAGGACAGCTGAAGCTGAAATTCATTCAAACCAGGGGATTCCAAGGTGCTCAGTACCAGTGATGTCATGGTCATGGTTGTTCTACTGGAGCCAAAGTAGTGCGGACATATGTATTCCAAGGTGCTTCATATAGTGGGTGTCTCAGTGGAGTGGCTGAAACTGATGGAAGCACCAGATGGGGCTTTCCAGGGTACTGCATGCATAAATCACCCATGAAGTTTGGCTGGATCTTAAGTAAATGTCAGCTGAGAGGTTCCAGACCACTCTATGTTGGGGATGCTCTATTCAGCTATGCATGAGGGGAGTGCCCTATCAAAATATTTTGTAGGCCTGAAGTGATCTGCAGGGATTTGCACCTATATCACCTTTGTGTAAAGCCTGGGGCTATAGTGAATGCTAATCGAGTGTCCCAGGGTGTACCACCCCATGACCACCTTAGTGGGACAGCTGGGGCTGGTGTAGGCTATAAGCCCTGGGCTCACTGAGGCAGCAAACCAATTAGGGTACCTGGACTAGTCTGTAGTTTCAAGGTGGAGGGTATACATAGACCATGTCCATCAATTCATCCCCTAGCAACACCTCAGCCATTTTTTGCTTCTTGGGCTGACTGTTTTATAGGCTAGTTGCTCCTTAAAACTGTTGATTTTATAAGAAAATATTGACAAGAGAAAAGAGGACCATCTGGATGGTACAGTTGGATGAGCGTAAGACTTCTGTGTTTGGCTTGGGTTATGATTCCAGGGTTATGCAATAGGCTCTATTCAGGCTCCACTCTCAGTGCAGAGTTGACTTCAAACTCCCCCTTTGCCCCCTCTGCTGTGTGTGCTCTCTCTCTATAATAAATCAATAAATCTTTGAAAAAAAATAAAAAAAATAAAAAAATAGGAAAAGAAAAAACTATGATAGAAACAAAACATATGCATTTGTTTTTTTCCATGCCATGGTGTGACCAGGTCTGGTATTGGCTTGTGGACCCAGCACTCACAGTCGGTGTCTCAGACCAAAATCATTC
Organism: Lutra lutra; assembly: GCF_902655055.1. Lineage (NCBI taxonomy): Eukaryota > Metazoa > Chordata > Mammalia > Carnivora > Mustelidae > Lutra > Lutra lutra. The sequence continues at coordinate 155,361,265 of NC_062282.1, read as the reverse complement.
CCCAAACCCCTCTGTCCTTGTAATCAAGTGTTTTTTGTGTCCTCGCATGACTTGGACTGGTATGAGTTTGTGGATATATAGCTTGCTGAGGCAGCATGTGGCCACTGGACCCTAAGGTGGAAAGGAAAAGAAACATTAATTTGACATTCTTTAGTCTCCATCACCCAGAGAGCATTGCGACAGCTATTCTGCCATTTGGCAGAGTTCCAGAGTTGTCTCTTTTATATGCTAATTTATGCTCTTTTCAACTGCAGGTTTTTTTTGTTGTTGTTGTTGTTTTCTTTGCTTTTTTTTTTTCTTTGCCAAAGGACAAAAGACTCTATTCGTAGTCCATAAATAACATCACTTCCCTTTAGCATTCACAGCATTGGGGGTAATGTTTTCCCTTATTATCATGTGTCCATCTCTGGTGGTGTTCTCTTTTGCCATTCTGTCTTGTGTTGTAGGAACCTCACCCCTACTCAGGGATCCCCCTACTGGGGTGTTAAGTGTATACCTTCTCCCACTGTGCTGACACAAAAACCCCTTTACTTTTCTGCCACATATTTTGGAGAATGATTATATATATATATATGTGTGTGTGTGTGTGTGTGTGTGTGTGTGTGTGTGTGTGTATATATATAGAGAGAGAGAGAGAGCACAAGATTCTGACCAGCAACTCACAGCTAGAGGGAAGTGTTGCTCTTTCTTTGAGGAGAGTGGAATAGATGATGAAAGGGAAATAGGCAAATCTAAAGGATAATGTCTCCTGTTATTTGCTCTGAAATTCTGGACCATGGACTTCTGGGACCCCCACCACTACTCAGGGCTCTCCTACTGGGGTGCTAAGGGTATACCTTCCACACTCTACCACAAGCTTCCCTTTATTTTTTGCCTGATTTTTTTGAACTTAATTAAAATTAGAAAAATTAGTATACAGTGTTATACTAGTTTCAGGTGTACAAAAGAGCCCATTATTTTGTTTCTCACTCTCTCTTTTTTCTGTCAGTTTAAATAATAATAGTTAATAATAATGCTGCTTTTGCTCCCAACTTCAGTAGCAAGTCACTACTGGTAGGAGAAATAAAAGTTGTGTTTCACCTTGTGGAACACACAAAAAAGCTCATAATTGCCAAAATGTGACTGTTAGAATCAAAATAAAGAAAACCTTAACTAAATAGTAAAGACATTTGCTAGTTTAAACCCCAAAACAGATGAACTTTTTACCAAATACCACAAAAATTCATAACATATCACAAAAAACTGAAAGTTTTCCAGCAATTGAACCCAAAGTTATAGAGCTTGCAATATAACTGATAAATCCAAAATAGCTATTATGAAGGAGTTCCACCAGCTACATGAAAACTCAAAAAGACAATATGATGATCTCAAGAATAAAATTAATAAATAGAAGGAATACTTTACTAAAACGATTGAAATTCTGAAGATGAAGTCAACATAAAATCTGGAGCTGAAGAACTCAATAAATAAAAAAATGCAATAGAAAGCATTGTAAATAGAGCAGATCAGATGGAAGAGATAATTAGTGAGCTAGAAAATAAAAATGTGGAAGTGATTCAGGTGAGAAAGGAGATAAAACTGAGATTCTTTCTAATTGAAGTAATTTGACAAGATTTATCAGACTTCATTAGGAAAGGTGAACATAAAAACCATGGGTATTCCAGGAAAAGAAAAAAGAAGGGGACAGAGAGTTTGTTAAAGGAAAAAAAAAAGTAGTTGACAACTTCCCAATATGTCAGTTGAACTGAACATGCAGTCCAAGGAGCTAATAAAATGCCCTATTATCTCAATGTAAAGATGCCTTCTTTAAGATACAGTATATTAAAACTGTCAAAAGCCAATGACAAAGAATTTTAAAGGGAGCCAGAGAAAAAAGATGCTTATATAAAAGGAATCTCAGATGTAAAGAATATGGAGAATGGGGAAAACAGATGTCCAGTTATAGAATAAATAAATCGTGGGAATGGAAGACATAACATATGGAATATGGCCAATAATATACAAATAACATTTTATGGTGACAAATGATAGCTACACTTATGGTTAGCATAGTATAATATATAGAGATGTCAAATTATTATGTTATATATCTGAAACTAATATAATATTGTGTGCCAACTATACTCAAATTAAACAAAACAAAACAAAAAATACATGAATCCACTGAAGGAGATTATGCTGAGTGAATTAAGTCAAGCAGAAAAAGTCAATTATCATATGGCTTCACTTACTTGTGGAATATAAGGAATAACATGGAGGCCATTAGGAGGAGAGGAGAAGGGAGTTGGGGGAAATCAGAGAGGGAGACAAACCATGTGTGACCATGGACTCTGAGAAACTGAGGGTTTTGGAGGGGAGGGGGTAGGGGTTTGGGTGAACATGATGGTTGGTATTAAGGAGGGCATGCATTGCATGAAGCACTGGGTATAATGCATAAACAATGAATCTTGGAACACTGAAAAAATAAAATTAAAAAAAAGTAAAGATAAATTGTGATATTGAAATATAAAAGGGGAATAATAAAAGGATGAGACTTCTACAGACAAGTAAAGATAACAAGGGGAGATGGAGAGGAGAAGGGAGTTGAGGGAAATTGGAAGGGGAGGGGAACCATGAGAAACTATGGACTCTCAAAAACAATCTGAGGGTTTTGAAGGGGCGGGGGGTGGGAGGTTGGGGGAATCAGGTGGTGAGTATTAGAGAGGGCACGGTTGCATGGAGCACTGGGTGTGGTGCAAAAACGATGAATACTGTTACACTGAAAAGAAATAAAAATATTTAAAAAAAGATAAATTACTATCAGGATAAAAAATAAAACTATTTTATCTATAAAAATGACTGTGTAAACTTTATGATAATCACAGAACAAATATATAGATTGGATGAAAAACTTAAGCAAACAAACATGTGAAACTGAGTGAATCACCACCGAAAACCATCAAATTAACAAAAGCAGAGAGAAAAAGAAACAATGTGGACCAAAAAGTGAAAAGAAAACAAAAGATAAAATGGTATTAACAATAGTTGTTGTACATAGTAATAATTGTATAAATTGTAAATGCATTAAATTTTCTAATCACTTGGGGGGGTGGGAGGTTGGGGGCACCAGGTGGTGGGTATTGTAGAGGGCACGGATTGCATGGAGCACTGGGTGTGGTGCAAAAATAATGAATACTGTTATGCTGAAAAAATTAAAAAAAATTAAAAAAAAAATTTTCTAATCACAAAGCACAGAATGGCTGAGGGGGAAAAAATCCATTTATGTGCTGTCCACAGGAGACACATCTCAGATACAAAGACACATGTAGGCTTAAAGTAAAAAGAAAATGAATTTCAAGCAAATAGAATAGAAAATAAATGCATAAAGACTACAAAAGAAAGGGATAGCCATGCAAAATAGACTTCAAATTAACAATGGCATCAAAAGGCAAATATTATTTAATGATAAAGTGGCCAGTTTTGAGAGGAAGTTTTATTGCAATTACTGCATATGTTAAAAATTAGATCTCAGAAAAATAACTTTACAACTGAAGTAACTTGAAAAGCAAGAACAAATTAAACTCAAATATAGCAGCAGGAAGGAAATAATAAATATCGGAACAGAAATAAATGAAATAGAGACCATAAAAACAATGGAAAGGATCAATGAGAACAAGAGCTGGTTCTTCAAAAAGATGTAAGATTAAGAAAAAATTAAACTCAAATAAAATCGGAAATGAAAGAGGCAACATTATAACTGATTATATTGAATTATATATAATCATAAGAGATTACCATGAATAATTCATTGCCAGCAAAGTACATAACCTGAAATATATAGAAACATTTCTAGAAATATACAACCTACCAGAACTGAATAAGGAAGAAATAAAAAATCTGATCAAACCAATAAAGAATAGAGGTTTTTTTTTTTTTTTTTTTTTTTTTTTGGAAAGGAAATAGGAGTTATTGTTGTGCACAAAGAAGTAGAAGGCAGTGCTGAGGTTGTTACGAGTCCAGAGCTCACCATTTGTCTCGGGGACCGGGCCACAATTAGGGACATATTTGACCCCATAGCCATGTGGGATGAGCTACTTTTAGCCACTATGTCTTTAAATTTGTCTTCATTAAACTTAGTAAAGTACCACTTTTTGGAAATGTGGATCTTCTGGAAGCAAGGAAACTGAATTTGGCCCTGTGTAGGGCTCAATCACATACAGTTTGTTCTGCAGCTTCCTACAGATGGACATCATGACATGGTTTATGTGGATACTGGTCACTGTGCCCTGGGGCTTTCTAAGGGCACTCCACAATGCTGTGACCACCTATCAGTCACAGCACTGAATAATATCTTGTTGCTTCAGATGACTTGGAAGGGGTGGAGCTCTCTGGGATGTGAAGACCATCTTTGTCACAGCTTTTCACCATTTACTTCATGGCACAAATACAGACAGCCTCCAGGGCTTCAGAAGAGAGCTTCTCATATTCATCTGACACCTGTGGCCACATAGTGGGAAGACATCCACTTCTGTCTTCTTCCACCCCAAGTCAAAGGTGCGGATTTTGGCATCAAAGACAACTCTGCAGAAGCAAGACTTTGGATATGTCTTGTTCTTACAATACTGGTAACAGGCAGGGTGGTGACCCATGGCTATACCAGAACTTCAGTGGTGACCCATGGCTAAACCAGGATCTTCAATGGTGCACCATGGAAAAGAGCTAGAGATATAATCAGTAATCAACTCAGAAAATTCCAAAACAGATGACTACATTGGTGGCTTCTCTCAAACATTTAAAGTAGAATGAGTATCATTCTTCCTCAAAATCTTGCAAAATACCAAGAAGGAATCATTATAGGAAGCCAACGTTACTTTGATATAAAAATCAGATAAAGATATCACACAAAAAAAGACAACTACCAACCTACATACCTGAGGAATGCAGATGCAAAAAATTCTCTAAACACAATGTTAGTAAACCAAATTCAAGAACACATTAAAGTATTATACTCCATGATCAAGTGCCATTTATTCCTAGGATACAAGGATGATGCAATATATAAAATTCAATAAATGTAATATATCACATCAATATAATAAGAAAAAATCACATGTACACCCCAATAGACCTAGGAAAATAAACTGTGATACAATACATAATTTTCTTGTGTAAAATTCCTTGTCACATTGGGTATAGAAGAAACATAGCTCAACATAAAAAAAAGATCATATACAACAAAGCCACAGCTAACATTATTCTCAATAGATAAAAATGAAAACATTTTTTGTAAGACTACAGACAGTAGAAGGATGCCCACTTACAGTGCTCCTATTCAATGTAGTACTGAGAGACTTAACTAGAACAATTTTGCAATAAATAAAAGTATTCAATTAGAAAGGAAAGAGTAAAATTGTTGCTATTTTCTGATCATATGATATAATATAAAAATTAAACGACTAACCAAAAAATGGAATTCATTAGCGATGCCAGTACAGTGGTAAAATACAGTATTAACATAAAAAGTCAACTGATTTTGGGGTGTCTGGGTGGCTCAGTTTGTTAAGCAGCTGCCTTTGGCTCAGGTCATAATCCCAGGGTCCTGAGATCAAGCCCCACATTGGGCTCCTTGTTCACTGCGGCACTGGGGAACTTGCTTCTTTCTCTCCTTTTCCTGAACCCCCTGCTTGTGCTCTGTATCTCTCTCCCCCACCCCCATCAAATAAATAAAATCTTAAAAAAAATCAATTGATTTCATTTTTACTAATGAAACATCTCAAAAAGAATTAAATCTATCCCATTCATGATAGCCTCAAAAACAATAAAAAAAACTGAATAAATTTAGCCAAGGAAGTGAGCTATATGTACAATGAAAACTACAGTACTTTACTAAAAGAATTAAAGAAGACATAAGTAAATGGAAAGGCATCCCATGTTTACATATCAGAATAATTATTGGTAAAATGACCATAGTACACAAAACCATATAAATATTAAACACAATCTCCATCAAAATAACCAACAATTTTCTTCACAGAAATAGAAGAAACAATTCTAAAAATTTTTGTGGAACCAAAAAAGACCCAAATAATCAAAAAAATCCTGAGAAAAAAATAACAAAACCAGAATATCATATTTCCTGATTTGGAAGTATGCTACAAAGACATAGTAACAAAAACAGCATGGTACTGAAACAAAAATAGACACATTGACCAATAGAACAGATGAGAAAGCTCAGAATTAAATCCCAGGATGTACAGTTAACTAATATATGGAGTGCAGAGCCTAAAATTATGGATATCCAATGGGAAAGGATAGCCTCTATAATAATTTGGTGCTGGGGAAACTGGAAAAACACACTCAGAGCCATGATTCTCTACACTCACAAAAATTAACTTAAGGTGGATCAAAGACTTAAACATAGAACCTAATAACCATAAAACTCCTAGAATAAAATGAAAGGAAGATGCTCCTTGACATTGGTAATGGCAATGAATTCCTGAACCTATGTCAAAAGTATAGACAAGAACATTTCAAAAAGAGGGACTTCATCAAATTCGAAAGCGTCAGGACACAAGAGAAAAAAAAAAATAGCCAAACAAACAGACAAGACAACCTACACAATCAGGATATTTTTTTTGCAAATAATCTATTTAATTAATGGCTAATATACAAAACATATAAGGGATTAAGTCAGCTGAAAAAACTACAGCAACAAGATTTTTTCCATTTATTTTTGATTTTATTTTTACTACATTTTGGTTATTAGCCTTAAAGTCTTTATCTTCCAATACTATTTGTACTATTCTGGTTTTTTTTCATCCTATTATTGCTTATTTAGATAAGTGTGGAAGTATCATAATTCAACATTTAAATTGACTGGAGTTAAACAGGCAGCAACCTCTTCGACGTCAGCCGCAGCAACATCTTCCTAGGAACATCACCAAAGGCAAGGGAAGCAAGGGCAAAAATGAACTTTTGGGATTTTATCAAGATCAAAAGCTTTTGCACAGCAAAGGAAACAGTACACAAAACCAAAAGACAACTGACAGAATGGGAGAAGATATTTGCAAATGACATATCAGATAAAGGGCTAGTGTTGAAAATCTATAAAGAACTTAGCAAACTCAACACCCAAAGAACAAAGAATCCAATCAAGAAATGGGCAGAGGACATGAACAGACATTTCTGCAAAGAAGACATCCAGATGGCCAACAGACACATGAACAAGTGCTCCATATCACTCGGCATCAGGGAAATACAAATCAAAACCACCATGAGATATCACCTCACACCAGTCAGAATGGCTACAATGAACAAGTCAGGAAATGACAGATGCTGGCGAGGATGCGGAGAAAGGGGAACCCTCCTACACTGTTGGTGGGAATGCAAGCTGGTGCAACCACTCTGGAAAACAGCATGGAGGTTCCTCAAAATGTTGAAAATAGAACTACCCTATGATGCAGCAATTGCACTGCTGGGTATTTACCCTATAGATACAAACGTAGTGATCCGAAGGGGCACATGCACCCGAATGTTTATAGCAGCAATGTCTACAATAGCCAAACTATGGAAAGAACCTAGATGTCCATCTACAGACGAATGGATAAAGAAGAGGTGGTATATATACACAATGGAATACTATGCAGTCATCAAAAGAAATGAAATCTTGCCATTTGTGACGACGTGGATGGAACTAGAGGGTATCATGCTTAGCGAAATAAGTCAATCGGAGAAAGACAACTATCATATGATCTCCCTGATATGAGGGAGAGGAGATGCAACATGGGGGGTTGAGGGGGTAGGAGAAGTGTAAATGAAACAAGATGGGATTGGGAGGGAGACAAACCATAAGTGACTCTTAATCTCACAAAACAAACTGAGGGTTGATGGGGGGAGGGGGTTGGGAGAGGGGGTGGGTTTATGGATATTGGGGAGGGTATGTGCTATGGTGAGTGTTGTGAAGTGTGTAAACCTGGCGATTCGCAGACCTGTACCCCTGGGGATAAAAATATATGTTTATAAAGCTGTAAAAAAAAAAAAGAGAGAGAGAAAGAAAGGATGAATACCCAAGTTTTGTAGCAACATGGACAGGACTGGAAGAGATGATGCTGAGTGAAATAAGTCAAGCAGAGAGAGTCAATTATCATATGGTTTCACTTATTTGTGGAGCATAACAAATAGCATGGAGGACAAGGGGAGATGGAGAGGAGAAGGGAGTTGAGGGAAATTGGAAGGGGAGGTGAACCATGAGAGACTATGGACTCTGAAAAACGATCTGAGAATTTTGAAGGGGTGGGGGGTGGGAGGTTGGGGGCACCAGGTGGTGGGTATTGTAGAGGGCACGGATTGCATGGAGCACTGGGTGTGGTGAAAAAATAATGAATACTGTTATGCTGAAAAAAATAAAAAAATTTAAAAAAAAAAACTTTAATTAAAACTTTAATTAAGGTGGAAGACAAGATGGCAGAGAACTCAGAGGAGGCACCTTTTCAACCTGTACCCCAAAGTGAGCTGATTACCTCCCAAAGAACTCCGATCACCCATGAAATCAGCCTGAGATTAGAATTATACATGTCTGGATCTCTATGGGGGCAGAAGACGCCAGCGGGCAGGTAAAGTGGAGTGGAGATGTCAGACTGATATTGGAAGATAAACAAAAGGGGAGGAGAGCTATCAGAAGTTACCCATTGAAAAGTAATAACCCAATATGAGAGTCCCTGCAACTGGGGACCAGCATTAACTTGGAGTCTGGTTGAAAGCACTCAAAAAGAGCAAAGGATTGCTGGGGGGAAATTGTGGGAATCAGGGCGGTTAGGGATAGGGTCTTAAGTCTCCAGACCGAGAACAACCACCCCTGGCACTGAGCCAGAGAGAGTGCAGCAAAGAAACCAGGTCTTGGGCCTGAGGGGCTGGGAGCCTCGACAAAGGACAGAAACACAGCTTTTTTTGCAGTCCCAATGCATGTGCCGTGCAGTACTATCAGAGCCTGAGTCGTGCCCCACACCTTCCCTGAGAGAGGTGCATGCAGGCATCAGCTGGGAGTCTTGGTCCCGGAAAGGCTGAGTACTCCCTGTACAACCAGTGGGAAAATCTAAGTGTGCTATCACTGCTTGGAAACTCTCTGGGGGGTCTGGAGCTGCCAAGACAGCCACCGCTGTTATGATTTTGGGTACAAGCAGGAGTTCCTGTGTCTCCAGCGACCGCGACTGGGAACATGCTCTGCCAGCAGCCAAGGGGGAACTTTTGTACTCTGCAGCACCCAGACGGGAACAGACTGAGGCTTCTCTCTGAGAGGGGGTCAGGCTGCAGTTTGCTTTCCTCTAAACCTCCAAAAACCATCAAGAGCCCCCAAGGGGAGAGAAAACAAATGAACAAACAAACAAAAACATCCAGAGAACAAAAGCCTGAAAAACCGGTTTCCTCAGAGCCCACCCCCTTGAGAGGGGTGGGAGGACTTAACTCAGGAAACACTGACTGAAAACCCATGTGGTAGGCCCCTTCCCCAGAAAGCGAACCAGGAAAAAAAAAAAAAAAAGACAAGAGAACAAAAACCACTACTTCGTAGATACAACTTTTTTTTTGTTTCTCCTTGAATCTTTATTAAAGCTATTGTAAAATTTTCTAATACTTTCTAAAATGTTCCCCTAAAAGAATATTTTATGATAACTTAATTTTTTAAATTTATTTTCAGCATAACAGTATTCATTATTTTTTCACCACACGCAGTGCTCCATGAAATCTGTGCCCTCTCTAATACCCATCACTTTGTTCCCACAACCTTCCAACACCCGCCACTTCAAACCACTCAGATTGTTTTTCGGAGTCCATAGTCTCTCAAGGTTCACCTCCCCTTCCAATTTCCCCCAACTACCTTCTCCTCTCTAACTCCCCATGTCCTCCATGCTATTTGTTATGCTCCACAATTAAGTGAAGCCATATGATAATTGACTCTCTCTGCTTAACTTATTTCACTCAGCATAATCTCTTCCAGTCCCTTCTATGTTGCTACAAAAGTTGGGTATACATCCTTTCTGATGGAGGCATAATACTCCATAGTGTATATGGACCATATATTCCTTATCCATTCATCCATTGAAGGGCATCATGGTTCTTTCCACAGTTTGGCAACAGTGGCTATTGCCGCTATAAACATTGGGATACAGATGGCCCTTCTTTTCACTACATCTGTATCTTTGGGGTAAATACCCAGTAGTGCAATTGCAGGGTCATAGGGAAGTTCTATTTTTAATTTCTTGAGGAATCTCCACACTGTTCTCCAAAGTGGCGGCACCCACTTGCATTCCCACCAACAGTGGAAGCGGGTTCCCCTTTCTCCACATCCCCTCCAACACATGTTGTTTCCTGTCTTGCTAATTTTGGCCATTCTAACTGGTGTAAGGTGATATCTCATTGTGGTTTTAATTTGAATCTCCCTAATGGCTAGTGATGATGAACATTTTTTTCATGTGTCTGATAGACATTTGTATATCTTCATTGGAGAACAGTCTGTTCATATCTTCTACCCATTTTTTGATATGATTATCTGTTTTGTGCGTGTTGAGTTTGAAGAGTTCTTTATAGATCTGGATATCAACCTTTCGCCTGTACTGTCATTTGCAAATATCTTCTCCCATTTCGTGGGTTGCCTCTTTGTTTTCTTGACTGTTTCCTTTGCTGTGCAGAAGTTTTTGACTTTGATGAAGTCCCAAAAGTTCATTTTCACTTTTGTTTCCTTTGCCTTTGGAGACATATCTTGAAAGAAGTTGCTGTGGCTGATATCGAAGAGGTTACTGCCTATGTAATCCTCTAGGATTCTGATGGATTCCTGTCTCACGTTGAGGTCTTTTATCCATTTTGAGTTTATTTTTGTGTACAGTGTAAGAGAATGGTCGAGTTTCATTCTTCTACATATAGCTGTCCATTTTTCCCAGCACCATTTATTGAAGAGACTGTCTTTTTTCCACTGTATATTTTTTCCTCCTTTGTTGAAGATCATTTGACCATAGAGGTGAGGGTCCATATATGGGCTCTCTACTCTGTTCCACTGGTTTATGTGTCTGTTTTTATGCCAATATCATGCTATCTTGGTGATCACAGCTTTGTAGTAAAGCTTGACTCAGGTAACGTGATGCCCCCAGTTTTATTTTTGTTTCTCAACATTTCCTTAGCAATTTGGGGTCTCTTCTGATTCCAAACAAATTTAAGGATTATTTGCTCCAGCTCTTTGAAAAATACCGGTGGAATTTTGATCGGAATGGCATTAAAAGTATAGATTGCTCTAGACAATATAGACATTTTAACCATGTTTATTCTTCTGATCCAAGAGCATGGAATGGTCTTCCATCTTTTTGTGTCTTCTTCAATTTCTTCCATGAGTGTTCTTAGTTCCTCGAGTACAGATCCTTTACCTCTTTACCTCTGGGGGCATAGATATTTACAATTGTTACAATTGTTAGATCATCTTGGTGGATAGTCCCTTTAAGAATGATGTAGTGTCCTTCTGTATCTCTGACTAGAGACTTCAGTTCAAAATCTAATTCATCAGATATGAGAATCACTACCCCGGACTTCTTTTGAAGCCCATTGGCATGCAAGATGCTTCTCCATCCCTTCACTTTCAGTCTGGGTGTATCTTTAGGTTCAAAATGGGTCTCTTGTAGACAACATATGGATGGGTCCTCTCGTTTTATCCAATCTGCAACCCTGTGCCATTTTATGGGCACAAAGACCAATCCCTTTGAGAGTGATTATTGATAGATATGTTTTTATTGACATCGTGTTACCTTTGAAGTCTTTCTTTCTATAGATTGTCTCTATATTTCTGTGCAATGCTATTCTTAGGATTTTTCCTCTTTTATAGAACCCCCCTTAATATTTCCTGCAGTGTTGCCTTGGTGGTTGCATAGTCTTTTAAGCCTTGCCGGTCTTGGATACTCTTTATCTCTCCACCCATTTTGAATGTCATTCTTGCTGGATTAAGTATTCTTGGCTGCATGTTCTTCCCATTTAGTGCTCTGAATATATCTTTCCAGCCCTTTCTGGCTTGCCAGGTCTCTCTGGACAGGTCTGACGTTATTCTGATGGGTTTTCCTCTCTTAGTAAGTACCCTCTTGGTCCTCGCGGCTTTCAAGAGATTATATCTACAATTATGATTCCTCAATTTGACTATCAAATGCCTTGGTGTTGTTTTGGAATCTATAAGCTTGGGTGGAGACCCTTCGGCCTTAGTACCTGAACACTGGTTCCATTCGCGAGATTGGGAAAATTTTCATGAAGATCTTGATCCACTATATCTTCTAGACTTCTTTCTTTCTCCTCCCCTTCATGGATTCCAATAATTCTGACGTTGGAACTTTTCATGGCATCATTTATTGCCCTGATTCTTTTTCCGTGGTTTCTAAGCTGTTTGTTCCAGGGTTCCCCCTGATCCTTTCTCTGTATATGTTTGTCCACCAGATCACTAATTCTAACTTCTGTCCCAGTTACCCTAGCTTTGAGAGAACTTATTAGATTGGAACTTTTGAGAGCATTGTGATCCTCATCCCTGGTAGCTTTTAGCTCTGCCCTAACATTGTGAACATCATCTCTGATCGCTTTCATCTCGGCCCTAATCAATTCTGTTTGGTCATCCATGGCTTTCTCCAACCTAGCTATTGCCTAGATAATTGTTAGCCTGAGTTCTCTTTCCAATATATTGTCTATGTTCAAAGCTGTTAGCTCTGTTGCAGAAGGTCCATCCTCTGTATTTTTCTCCTGTTGTGCATTCCTCTTCCTAGTCATTTTGGTGAGAGATGACTGAACAGATGTTGTTGGATGTATTGACCGTGGTGCAGTCAAGGTGCACCCTGGAACACTTCTGAGAAATCAGGTTTCCCCACCCAAACAAGAGAAAAAAGAATAGAAAAAGAAAAAAAAAAAGAGAGAGAGAGATACAGGAAAGAAAGGGAAGATAAAAGAGAAGGTTCAGCCCAAATAGGCCCCAAGGTAAGATTTATGAAGTATACAGACAAAAACAGACAAACAAAAAGACTGATAAAGTGTATGACAAGAGAAAAAAATATATATATAAGCAAATAAAGGAAGAACCTCATCTAAAAGAACCCCAAGTGTAAGATTTTGTACGATCAGGACAAACACAAAAACACAGAAACACTGGTGGAAGAAAAAGATGAGAGAGTGGTTATAAATTCACATTGTGGGCGAGGAAGGTTGTTTTGATTCTTCCTGGATGTATCTTGATATCTTTGTTAAAGGACTCAACTTTCCTAAGATAAAGGGGGATTAAAAATTGGTTTACCTATAGGTATAGTAGTGAATGGGGAAAGGGGATTACATGAAGTTTAACTGTATATGAATATTAGAAAATAAAAATTAAAAAGGAATAAATAGACTAAACTATACTAAAATTAAAAAAAAAGAAATTTAAAAAATAGAAATGCAAAAGAAAAACACAGGTGTATGTATCAAAATGTTCAGGTTAGAAGGTTATTATGGAATTTGAGGCACTGGACAGCTCACTGTGATGGTAAATAGGTTAAAAAATTATCTATATTTAAAAAATGAGCCAGAATAGTGGGTATAAATTAAAAATAAAAGTTGTCCTATGAAGTAGTGGTTGTTGTTCTCTTGTAGTCTTTTTTTTTTTTTTCTTTCCTGGTTTGTTTCTGGGGGAGGGGCCTGCCAGGTGGGCTTTCAGTCAATGATGTCCCCTGAGTTAAGTCCTCCAGTCCCCCTCAAGGGGGTGGGCTCTGAGGAAACCGTTTTTTTTTCAGGCTTTTGTTCTCTGGAGGTTTTTATGTTTGTTCACTTGGTCTTTTTCCTCTCGCCTTGACCGCTTTTGATGGTTTTTGTAAGTTTAGAGGAAAGAAATCTGCATCCTGACCTCCCTCTTAGAGAGAAACCTCAGCCTGGTACCCTGTGGGTGCTGCAGAGCTCATATAAATTCCCCCTTGGCTGCTGGCAGAGCAGGATCCGAGTCGCGGTCCCTGCAATGCAGGATCTTCTGCTTGTACCCAAAACCATGGCAGCGGCAGGTGTCTGGGCAGCTCCAGACTGCCAGAGAGGTTCCAAGCAGGGATCACACACTGTGATTTTCCCACTGGCCCGGGCTGGGAGTGCCTGATCTTTTTGGGTCTAAGAGTACCAGGCTTGCATGCACCTCTCTCAGGGGAGAGGGTGGGGTGTGCACATCTCAGGCTCTGTAGCATGGCTCCACCTTCTGCCATCTGTCAAGGCTCCCAGCCCCTCACAGGAGCTGGACTCCACGCGTTCTTGGGCGTGCTGGCGGCTCAGGGACCAAGACCTTGTTTCTCTGCCACACTCTCTCTGGCTCAGTGCCCAGGGAGGCTGTCCTGGGTCCTGGGACTTAAGCCCCTGTCCCTAGCCACCCCAATTCCCACAATTCCCTCCATGCCATGATCCTTTGTTCTTTCCGAGTGCTTTCAACCAGTCTCCAAGTTAATGCTGGTCCCCAGATGGCAGGGCACTCTCGTATTAAGGGTGTTACTTTCCAATCGGTCACCTCTGGTGGCTCCCTCCCCCTTTTGTTTATCTTCTGATATCAGTCTGACATTCCCACTCTGCTTTACTGGCCCACTGGCGTCTTCTGCCCCTGTAGAGATCCAGACATGTATAATTCTGATCTCAGGCTGATTTCATGGGTGATCGGAGTTCTTTGGTAATTAATCAGCTCACTTTAGGGTACAGGTTGAATCGGTGCCTACTCCTACTTCCCTGCCATCTTGTCTATCCACCCTCAGCTTTCTTGATGCACATACCTGTTTTTTGTTTCCTTTTTTTGCTTTTTATTTATTTTATTTTATTTATTATTTCATATTCATATAGAGATAAGCTTCAAGGCAGTCCCTTTACCAAATCAATGATACCCATCTATGTAAACCAGTTTTAATCTCCCTTTATCTCAGGGAAGGTGAATCCTTTAACAAAGATACCAAGATACATCTAGGAAGAATCAAAATGACTTTCCTAGCCCAAACAGAGAGTTTATAACCACCCTCCAATCTTTTTCTTCTGTCAGTGTTTCTGTGTATTTGTTTTTTGTTCTGGTAGTATATAAATCTTATACTTAGGGTTAATTTTGGCTGGGTTCTTTCTTTCTTTCTTTCTTTCTTTCTTTCTTTCTTTCTTTCTTTCTGTTTTTCTTTCTTTCTTTCTTTCTTTCTTTATTTTTCTTGTCATATACTTTTGTCGGTCTTTTTGTTCATCTGTTTTTGTTTGCATACTTCATAAATCATACATTTGGGGCTCATTTGGGCTGGGCCTTCTCTTTTCTTTCTTTCTTTCTTTCTTCTTCTTTCTTTCTTTCTTTATTTTTTTCCTGCCCCCCTCTCTCTCTCTCTCTCTCTTGCTCTCTCATTTCTTTTCCTTTTTCTTTCTATTTGGTGGGGACCCTTGATTTCTCAGAAGAGTTCCAGAGTGCACCTTGTCTGCACCACTGTTGATATATTCAGCTACACACCCATTCAGCCATCTCTTACCAAAATGACTAGGAGGAGGAATGCCCAACAGAGGAAAAATTCAGAGACTGGGCCCTCTCTGTCAGAGCTATTGGATATGGACATCAACGGTATGTCAGAAAGAGAATTCAGGCTAACAATTATCCAGGCAATAAGTAGGTTGGAGAAAACCATGGATGACAAAATGGAATTGATTAGGGCAGAAGTGAAAGCCGCCAGGGATGATGTTAACAGTGTTTTCAATGAGTTAAAATCTAATTTAAATTTTCTAAAAGCTAGGGTAACTTGGGCAGAAGATAGAATTAGTGATCTGGAGGACAAGCTGAAAGAGAAAAAGCATCAGGAGGAAGCCTGGAAGAAACAGCTTAGAAGCCATGAAAACAGAATTAGGGAATTAAATGACGCTATGAAACATTCCAATGTCAGAATTATTGGAAACCCTGATGGGCAGGAAAAAAAAATTAAGACTAAAGGATATAGTTAAACAAATTCTCCATGAAAATTTTCCCAATCAAGCGAATGGAACCAACATTCTTGTCCTAGAGACAGAAAGGTCTGCCCCCAAGATCACAGAACTTAGAAAGGCCTTGAGACACTGATTGTAAAAATGACGAACCATAATTTTAGACAGGAGCTCCTGAAAGCAGCTAAGGTAAAGATATTCCTTAAGTACAGAGAAAGGCCAATCAGAATAACATCAGACCTGTCCACAGGAAACTGAAAAGTCAGAAACGGATGGCAAGATGTATTCAGGGCACTAAATGAGAAGAAAATGCAACCAAGAATACTTTATCTAGCAAGACTGACATTCAAAATGGATGGAGATGACTGCCAAACTGTGGAAAGAACAAAGATGCCCTTCAACGGACAAATGGATAAGGAAGATGTGGTCCATATACACTATGGAGTATTATGCCTCCATCAGAAAGGATGAATACCCAACTTTTGTAGCAACATGGATGGGACTGGAAGAGATTATGCTGAGTGAAATAAGTCAAGCAGAGAGAGTCAATTATCATATGGTTTTACCCATTTGTGGTACATAACAAGTAGCATGGAGGACAAGGGGAGTTAGAGAGGAGAAGGTAGTTGGGGTTAATTGGAAGGGGAGGTGAACCATGAGAGACTGTGGACTCTGAAAAACAATCTGAGGGTTTTGAAGGGGCGGGGGGTGGGATGTTGGGGGAACCAGGTGGTGGGTATTGGAGAGGGCACGGATTGCATGGAGCACTAAGTGTGGTGCAAAAACAATGAATATTGTTACGCTGAAAAGAAATAAAAATTAAAAGAAAAAATGGATGGAGACATAAAAAGCTTCCAAGACTGGCAAGGTTTAAAAGAGTATCTGACCACCAAGCCAGCACTACAAGAAATATTATTAAGGGGGGGGGTTATAAAAGAGGAAAAATCCCAAGAATATCATTGAACGGAAATACATAGTGACAATCCATACAAACAAAGAATTCACAGGTAACAGAATGTCAATAAAAACATATCTCTCAATAAACACTCTAAATGTGAATGGCTGCATCCATGAAATGGCACAAGTTTGCAGATTGGATAAAATGAAAGGACCTTCCATATGTTGTCTACGAGAGACCCATTTTGAACCTAAAGATACACCAGACTAAAAGTGAAGGGATGGAGAAGCATCTTTCATGTCAATGGGCTTCAAAAGAAGTCTGGTGTAGCGATTCTCATATCAGATGAATTAGATTTTAAATTAACGACTGTAGTCAGAGATACAGAAGGAAACTACATCATTCTTAAAGGGACTATCTACCAAGATGATATAACAATTGTAAATATTTATGTCCCCATTATGGGAACAGCCAAATACATAAGAAAACTGTTAATCAAGATAAAGAGTCATATTGATTGGAAAATATTAATAGTAGCAGATCTTAACACACCACTATCCATAATAGACAGATCATCGAAGCAGAAAATCAATAAAGAAAGAAGAGCATTGAATGACACATTGGAGCAGATGGACCTCATATATACATACACAACATTCCACCCTAAAACAACAGAATCCTCATTCTGCTCGAGTGCATATGGAACCTTCTCCAGAATAAACCACATACTGGGTCACAAATCAGGGCTCAAATGATACCAAAATACTGAGATTATTCCCTGCATATTCTCAGATCACAATGCTTTGAAATTGGAGCTCAACCACAAGAAAAGGTTTGGAAGGAACTCCAATACCTGGAAGCTAAAGACCACCTTGCTTAAGAATGTTTGGATCAGGGATGCCTGGGTGGCTCAGTGGGTTAAGCTGCTGCCTTTGGCTCAGGTCATGATCCCACGGTCATGGGATCGAGTCCCACATCAGGCTCCTTGCTCGGCAGGGAACCTGCTTCTCTCACTGCCTCTGCCTGCCTCTCTGCCTGCTTGTGTGTACTCACTTGCTCTCGCTCTCTCTCTCTCTCTGGCAAATAAATAAAATCTTAAAAAAAGAAAAAAAAATGTTTGGATGAACCAGGAAATCAAAGAAAAAAATTAAACAATCCATGGAAAACAATGAGAATGAAAACACATTTGTCCAAAACCCGTGGGATACAGCAAAGGCCATCCTAAGGGGGAAATACATAGCCATTCAAGCCTCCCTCAAAAAAATTGAAAAATCCAGAATACACCAGCTGTCTTTACACATTGAAGAACTAGATAATCAACAGATTAAGCCAAATCCACACAAAAGATGGGAAATAATCATGATTAGAGCAGAGATCAATGAGATAAAAACTTGAGATACAGTAGAAGGCATCAATGAAACTAGAAGCTGTTTTTTGGAAGAATCTATAAGATCGATAAACCATTGGCCAAACTAATGCAAGGAAAAGAGAGAAGACCAAAATTAATAAAGTTATAAATGAAAAGAGAGAGATCAGAATGAACACCAAGGAGATAGAAACAATAATCAGAAATTATTATTAGCAGTTATATGAAAATAAGATAAGCAATACAGATGGAATGGATGCATTCCTGGAAAACTATAAACTTCCAACACTGAACCATGAAGAAATGGACAACCTCAATAGACCAATATCTAGTAATGAGATTGAGGCTGTGATCAAAAACCTCCCAAAAAACACGAGGCCAAGATCTGAGGGATCCCCTGCAGATTCTATCAAATTTCAAAGAAGAAGTAATACCTATTCTCTTGAAGCTGTTTCAAAAAATTTGAGCAGAAGGCAAACTTCCAGCCAGCATCACCCTGATCCCCAAACCAGGCAAACACCAAAAAGGAGAATTTCAGACCAATATCACTGATGAATATGGATGCCAAGATTCTCAACAAGATCATAGCAAACAGAATCCAACAGCACATTAATAAGATTATCCACCATTACCAGGTGGGATACATCCCTGGGTTGAAGGATTGTTCAATATTCACAAATCAATCAATGTGATAGAACAAATCAATAAAAGAAAAGAGAAGAACCATTTGGTCCTCTCAATTGATGCAGGAAAAGCATTTGATAAAATCCAGCATCCCTTCCTGATTAAAATGCTTCAAAGTATAGGGATAAAGGGAACATTCCTCAACGTCACAAAATCTATCTATTAAAAACACAAAAAAAATATCATCCTCAAAGGGAAAAAGCTGACAGCCTTCCTTTTGAGATCAGGAATATGACAAGGATGCCCAATCTCACCACTCTTGTTCAACATAATATTAGAAGTTGTAGCAACAGGAATCAGACAACAAAGAGAAATAACAGTATTCAAATTGGCAATGAAGAAGTCAAATTATCTCTCTTCACAGATGACATGATACTTTATATGGAAAACCCAAAAGACTCCACCCCAAAACTACCAGAACTCATATATTAATTCAGTAATGTGGCAGGATACGAAGTCAATGTACAGAAATCAGTTGCTTTCTTTTACACTAACAATGAATATACCATAAGATACCTAGGAATAAATGTAACTAATGAGGGAAATGATCTGTACTCGAGGAACTACAGAACACTCATGGAAGAAACTGAAGAAGAAACAAAAAGATGGAAGACCATTCCATGCCCATGGACCAGAAAAATAAAGATTGTTAAAATGTCTATACTTCCTAGAGCAATCTATACTTTCAATGCCATTCAGATCACAATTCCACCAACATTTTACAAAGACCTGGAGCAAATAAGCCTAAAATTTGTATGGAATCAGAAGAGACCCCAAATTGCTATAGAAATGTTGAAAAAGAATCACAAAACTGGGGGCATCACGTTGCCTGATATCAAGCTTTTCTACAAAGCTGTGATCACCAAGACAGCAGGTACTGGCTTAAAAAAAGACACATAGACCAGTGGAACAGAGTAGAGAGCCCACATATGAACCCTCAAATTTATGGTCAAATAATCTTCGACAAAGCAGGAAAAAATATACAGTGGAAAAAGTCTCTTCAATAAGTGTTGCTGGGAATGTTGGAGAGCAGTATGTAGAAGAATTAAATTCCACCATTCTCTTACAACATACTTGAAGATAAACTCGAGATGATTAAAAGACCTCAAGGTGAGGCAGGAATACATCAGAATCACAGAGGAGATCGTAGGCAGTAACCTGCTTGACAACAGACACATCAACTTTTTTCAAGACATATCTCCAAGCAAAGGAAACAAAAGCAAAAATGAACTTTTGGGACTTCATCAAGATCAAAATCTTCTGCACAACCAAATAAACAGTCAACAAATCAAAAAGGCAACCCATGGAATGGGAGAAGATATTCGCTAATGACACTACAGAAAAAGGGCTGATATCCAAGATCTATAAACTCAAACTCAACATACACAAAACAGATAATCACGTCAAAAAATGGGCAGAAGACATGAACAGAAAATTCTCCAATGAAAGCATACAAATGGCTATCAGACACAAGAAAAAAATGTTGATCATTACTAGCCATCAGGGAGATTCAAATCAAAGCCACATTGAGATACCACCTCATACCAGTTAGAATGGCCAAAATTAAGAAGACAGGAAACAACGTGTGCTGTAGAGGATGTGGAGAAAAGGGAACTCTCCTCCACTGTTGGTGGGAATGCAAATTGGTACAGCCACTTTGGAAAACAGTGTGGATATACTTTAGGAAATTAAAAATAGAGCTACCCTACGACCCTGCAATTGCACTTCTGGATATTTACCCCAAGATACAGATGTAGTGAAAAGAAGGGCCATCTGTGCCACAATGTTCATAGCAGCAATTGCCATGGTGGCCGAACTGTGGAAAGAAACTAGATGCCCTTCAACAGACAAATGGATAAGGAAGATGTGGTCCATATACACTTCGGAGTATTATGCTTCCATCAGAAAGGATGAATACCCAACTTTTGTATCAACGTGGATGGAACTGGAAGAGATACTGGTGAGTGAAATAAATCAAGCAGAGAGAGTCAATTATCATATGGTTTCACTTATTTGTGGAGCATAAGGAATTACACAAGGACATGGGGAAATGGAGAGGAGGAGGGAGTTTGGGAAAATAGAGGGGGAGATGAACTATGAGAGACTATGGACTCTGAAAACAATCTGAAGGTTTTCAAGGGGAGGGCAGTGGGAGGTTGGGTGGTCCTGCTGGTGGGTATTATGGAGGGCACCTATTGCATGGAACACTGGTTGTGTAACATAAAAAATGATTTCTGTACATAGAAAAGAAATTTAAAAAATAAATTAAAAAAAAGAGCCAAAGAGTTTATTTGTGTGTGTGATATAACAAAATGGTGCAGTTTCATTCTTTTGTATGTAGCCATCTACCTTGCCCAACATTTGTCGAAGAGATATGTTATTCCCATTATGTATTCTAGCATTTTTTGTTCCATATTAACCTAGTGTCAATGCTATGTTTATTTCTGGAAACTCTATTCTGTTCTGATGATCTATGTGTCAGTTTTTGTGTCAGTACTATACTGCTTTGATTAGAGATTTCCAGTCTATCATGAAGATTAATATTGTGATAGCTCCAGTTTTTATCTTCTTTTTTTCATGATTCCTTGGGCATTTCAGGATCTTCTGCGGTTACATGCAAATTTTGGAATTATTTGTTCTATGTCTGTAAAGTATTATGTTGGTATTTTGACAGGTATTATATTAATATGTAGATATCTTTAGGTATAGGGAAATTTTGACAATATCCTTTCTTCCAATCCATGCGCATGCTGGTTTTTATTTTTTTCCATTTGTTTTTGTCCTCTTGGTTATCTTCTATCAATGGTTTGTTTTTGCAGTACAAGTTTTTCACTTTTTAGTTAAATTTATTCCCAAGTGTTTTATTTGTTCATATGCAACATTAAATGATGTTGTTTTATTTTTATTTCTACACATTCTATTAAGTTTTTGTTTTGATTCAAGTATCGTTAACATACAGTGGTAGGTTTATTTCAGGTGTATAATATAATCATTGTCTAATTCTATACAACAGATAGTGCTCATGACAAGTGCCCTCCTTATTCTTTTTTTTTCCTCATCACTTATTTCACTCATCCCCCTACACACCTCTCCTCTTATTATTACTCTCTAGGAATGCAACAGATTTCTGTATGTTAATTTTGTATCCTGGAACTTACTAAATTTATTTATTAGTTCTAGTAGGTTCTTTTTTTTTTTTTAGAATCGTTGAGGTTTTCTATATATAGAATTATGCCATCTGTGAATAATAAAAGTTTAATAATTCCTTACCAATTTGAATGCCTCTTATCTCTTGTTCTTGTCTGATTGTTGTGGCTAGGACTTTCAGTACCCTGTTGAATATAAGTGATGAGAAGGGATCACTTTCTTAGACCACAAACAAAAATAAAATTAAATGGGTTAAAGACCTAAAATTAAGACCTTAAACAATAAAATTCTAGAAGAAAATATAGGCAGGAATTTATTTGACATCAAGTATAGAAACATTTTCTAGATATGTCTCCTCTGGCAAGGAAAGCAAAAACAAAATTAAACCATTGGGACTACCTCAAGGTAAAAAGTTTTAGACAACTAAGGAATTAAGCAATGGAAAAAAAATGCAACCAACTAAATGTGATAAGATAATTGCAAATTATATATCCAATGAGGGTTTAATATCCAAAAAAATAAAAAAAATTATATTATTCTACACCCAAAAAGTAAATAATCCAAGTAAAAATGGGAAGAGGATTTAAATAGACATTTTTCTAAAGTCATACAGATGAAAAACGCATCTGGAGAGATGGTCAACATCATTAATTTTCAAGGTAAATGCAGATTACCACCAAAATGAGATATTGCATTATGCCTGCTGAACGTCTAAAATAAAAAACCAAAAATAAGGAGTGTTGGGTAAGATGGGAAAATTAGCATTTATTTACTCTTGATGGGAATGCCAATTGATGCAACCACCATAGAAAATACAATGGAGGGTCCTCAAATAATTAAAAACATAATTACCACAGGATGCAGTAATTCTAATGATGAGTATTTACCTAAAGAAAATGAGCACACTAGTTTGAAAAGATACATCCATCTCTATGATTATCACATCACTTTTTACAATAGCCGAGAAGCAACCAAAATGGTGGAAGCAACCAAAATGCACTGTTCATTTATAGTTGAATGAATAAAAATTAGATAAATATATGTATATATTAATATGTATAAGTATATATATATAATTAGATAAATATATATATTCCACAAATATATATATGGAATATATATTATATATAATATATATTATATTATCTAATTTATATAATTATATTATCTAATTTATATAATATAATTATATGTAATTATATTATCTAATTATATATATAATATATTATTATATAATATATAATTATAATATATATACTATGTTTTAAAGATTTTATTACATATAATAGTATACATTAAAGATAGTTTGCAACAACATGGTTGGACCTAGAGTGTATTATCTTAAATGAAAGAAGTAATCAGAGAAAAACAAATACTATATGATTTCACACATGTGGAATTTAAGAAACAAACAAACAAAAAAATGGAGTGGAGCTAAGCTAGCTATGTATCAGGAGGACCCTAGGAATACCTCGTACCTTTAACACATCAAGATAACTATCAAATCATTCTGAATACACAAGAAATCTACCTGTAAATTGAAAGCACAAAATGCACAAGTAGAGGGACAGAAGAGTCCACTTCACTGAAGGTAGGAAGTGTGGAGATATTGTTTCATGAAGAAAGGGATTTCGGGTGCTGTGGAAGAGAAGGGACCATCATCATTATAGAGAAAGGCTAAAGAGAGAGGAGAGCATAGGGAAAAGCACGAGGAAGAAGTTCACTAAAGGAGTGGGCTGGAAAAATGAGTGCCTGAATTTTGTGTTTTTACAACCAGTGAGGCTCAACGAGTGGAGTTTCAAAAGTCCTCAGGCTTGGGTGTGATAGAGACCTGATGCTACCCAACTCTTGGAGCTGAGGCAGGCAAACAGTCTTGAGCTCACTGCATGATCTGGGGATGGCCTAAAGAACACAGAGAGAGTTGATGACCAGGTACCTCCACCCAGACCCTACATATTTACCCCGTGCTCCACAGTAGTAAAGAAAATTCACTTCTAGATCCGAGGAGTCAAGATGGCGGAGAAGTAGCAGGCTGAGACTACTTCGGGTAGCGGGAGATCAGCTAAATAGCTTATCTAAAGATTGCAAACACCTACAAATCCAACGGGAGATTGAAGAGAAGAAGAACAGCAATTCCAGAAACAGAAAATCAACCACTTTCTGCAAGGTAGGACTGGCGGAGAAGTGAATCCAAAGCGACGGGAAGATAGACCGCGGGGGGAGGGGCCGGCTCCCAGCGAGCGGCGGAGCAACGGAGCAAAATCAGGACTTTTAAAAGTCTGTTCCGCTGAGGGACATCGCTCCAGAGGCTTAACTGGGAGCCCAGGCGGGGTAAGCGCGGCCTCAGGTCCCGCAGGGTCGCAGAAGGATCGGAGGTGTCTGAGTGTCGCAGAGCTTACCGGTATTAGAACGGGGAAGCCGGCTGCAGAGACAGAGCCGAGAAGTGACTCTCAGCTCGGGGTTGCCTTGAACCAGTCGCAGGCTCGGTCAGCTCGGAGCGTGGCCGGAGGCCAGGGTGGCGGGAGACATTGGGCGCTGTTCTCTGAGGGCACACTGAGGAGTGGGGCCCCGGGCTCTCGGCTCCTCCGGGCCGGAGACTGGGAGGCCGCCATCTTCATTCCCGTCCTCCGGAACTCTACGGAAAGCGCTCAGGGAACAAAAGCTCCCGAAAGCGAACCCGAGCGGATTACTAGGCGCGGCCCCAGGTAAGGGCGGTGCAACTCCGCCTGGGGCAAAGACGCTTGAGAATCACTACAAGAGGCCCCTCCCCCAGAAGATCAACGGGAAACCCAGCCAGAACCAAGTTCACCTACCAAGGAGAGCGGCGGAATTCCAGAGGAGAAGAAAGCAAAGCACGGAACTCATGGCTTTCTCCCCATGATTTTTTAGCCTTGCAGTTAATTTAATTTTTTTTTCTTTTTCATTTTTTTTTCTTTTTCTCTTCTTCTGCTGAATTTTTTTTAACTCTTACCGTTTTCTTTTTTTAACGTTTTTTAAATAGTTTATCTAATATATATATATTTTTTCCTCTTTTTATATTTTTTCTTTATCGGCTTTCTTTTTTTTAATAGTTTCTTTTTTTTTTTTTCTTTCTTTCTGAACTCCTTTTTATCCCCTTTCTCCCCCCTCACAATTCGGGATCTCTTCTGATTTGGCTAAAGCATATTTTCCTGGGGTTGTTGCCACCCTTTTAGTATTTTACTTGCTCCTTCATAAACTCTTATCTGGACAAAATGACAAGGCGGAAAAATTCACAACAAAAAAAAGAACAAGAGGCAGTACCAAAGGCTAGGGACCTAATCAATACAGACATTGGTAATATGTCCGATATAGAGTTCAGAATGATGATTCTCAAGGTTCTAGCCGGGCTTGAAAAAGGAATGGAAGATATTAAAGCAACCCTCTCAGGAGATATAAAAGCCCTTTCTGGAGAAATAAAAGAACTAAAATCTAACCAAGTTGAAATCAAAAAAGCTATTAATGAGGTGCAATCAAAAATGGAGGCTCTCACTTCTAGGATAAATGAGACAGAAGAAAGAATTAGCGATATAGAAGACCAAATGACAGAGAATAAAGAAGCTGAGCAAAAGAGGGACAAACAGCTACTGGACCACGAGGGGAGAATTCGAGAGATAAGTGACACCATAAGACGAAACAACATTAGAATAATTGGGATTCCAGAAGAAGAGGAAACAGAGAGGGGAGTAGAAGGTATATTGGAGAGAATTATTGGAGAGGATTTCCCCAATATGGCAAAGGGAACAAGCATCAAAATCCAGGAGGTTCAGAGAACCCCCCTCAAAATCAATAAGAATAGGTCCACACCCCGTCACCTAATAGTAAAATTGACAAGTCTTAGTGACAAAGAAAAGATCCTGAAAGCAGCCCGGGAAAATAAGTCTGTAACGTACGATGGTAAAAATATTAGATTGGCAGCAGACTTATCTACAGAGACCTGGCAGGCCAGAAAGAGCTGGCATGATATATTCAGAGTACTAAATGAGAAAAACATGCAGCCAAGAATACTATATCCAGCTAGGCTATCATTGAAAATAGAAGGAGAGATTAAAAGCTTCCAGGACAAACAAAAACTGAAAGAATTTGCAAATACCAAACCAGCTCTACAGGAAATATTGAAAGGGGTCCTCTAAGCAAAGAGAGACCCTAAAAGTAGTAGATCAGAAAGAAACAGAGACAATATACAATAACAGTCACCTTACAGGCAATACAATGGCACTAAACTCATATCTCTCAATACTTACCCTGAATGTTAATGGGCTAAATGCCCCAATCAAAAGACACAGGGTATCAGAATGGATAAAAAATCAAAAACCATCTGTATGTTGCCTACAAGAAACTCATCTTAAACCCGAAGACACCTCCAGGTTTAAAGTGAGGGGGTGGAAAAGAATTTACCATGCTAATGGACATCAGAAGAAAGCAGGAGTGGCAATCCTTATATCAGATCAATTAGATTTTAAGCCAAAGATTATAATAAGAGATGAGGAAGGACACTATATCATACTCAAAGGAACTGTCCAACAAGAAGATCTAACAATTTTAAATATCTATGCCCCTAACATGGGAACAGCCAACTATATAAACCAATTAATAACAAAATCAAAGAAACACATCGACAAGAATACAATAATAGTAGGGGATTTTAACACTCCCCTCATTGAAATGGACAGATCATCCAAGCAAAAGATCAACAAGGAAATCAAGGCCTTAAATGACACACTGGACCAGATGGACATCACAGATCTATTCAGAACATTTCAACCCAAAGCAACAGAATACACATTCTTCTCTAGTGCACATGGAACATTCTCCAGAATAGATCACATTCTTGGTCCTAAATCAAGTCTCAACTGTTATCAAAAGATTGGGATCATTCCCTGCATATTTTCAGACCACAATGCTCTAAAGCTAGAACTCAATCGCAAGAGGAAATTTGGAAAGAACCCAAATACATGGAGACTAAACAGCATCCTTCTAAAGAATGAATGGGTCAACCAGGAAATTAAAGAAGAATTGAAAAAATTTATGGAAACAAATGATAATGAAAACACAACGGTTCAGAATCTGTGGGACACAACAAAGGCAGTCCTGAGAGGAAAATATATAGCGGTACAAGCCTTCTCAAGAAACAAGAAAGGTCTCAGGTACACAACCTAACCCTACACCTAAAGGAGCTGGAGAAAGAACAAGAAAGAAACCCTAAACCCAGCAGGAGAAGAGAATCATAAAGATCAGAGCAGAAATCAATGAAATAGAAACCAAAAAAACAATAGAACAAATCAACGAAACTAGGAGCTCGTTCTTGAAAGAATTAATAAGATTGATAAACCCCTGGCCAGACTTATCAAAAAGAAAAGAGAAAGGACCCAAATAAATAAAATCATGAATGAAAGAGGAGAGATCACAACGAACACCAAAGAAATACAGACAATTATAAGAACATACTATGAGCAACTCTACGCCAACAAATTTGACAATCTGGAAGAAATGGATGCATTCCTAGAGACATATAAACTACCACAACTGAATCAGGAAGAAATAGAAAGCAATATTATCAAAGCCATCTATGAAAAACCCACTGCAAATATCATTCTCAATGGAGAAAAACTGAAAGCTTTTCCGCTAAGGTCAGGAACACGGCAGGGAAGTCCGCTATCACCACTGCTATTCAACATAGTACTAGAAGTCCTAGCCTCAGCAATCAGACAACAAAAGGAAATTAAAGCCATCCAAATCGGCAAAGAAGAAGTCAAACTATCACTCTTCGCAGATGATATGATACTCTATGTGGAAAACCCAAAAGACTCCACTCCAAAACTGCTAGAACTTGTACAGGAATTCAGTAAAGTGTCAGGATATAAAATCAATGCACAGAAATCAGTTGCATTTCTCTACACCAACAACAAGACAGAAGAAAGAGAAATTAAGGAGTCCATCCCATTCACAATTGCACCCAAAACTATAAGATACCTAGGAATCAAACCTAACCAAAGAGACTAAGAATCTATACTCAGAAAACTATAAAGTACACATGAAAGAAATTGAGGAAGACACAAAGAAATGGAAAAAGGTTCCATGCTCCTGGATTGGAAGAATAAATATTGTGAAAATGTCTATGCTACCTAAAGCAATCTACACATTTAATGCAATTCCTATCAAAGTACCATCCATTTTTTTTTTTTTCAAAGAAATGGAACAAATCATCCTAAAATTTATATGGAACCAGAAAAGACCTCGAATAGCCAAAGGAATATTGAAAAAGAAAGCCAAAGTTGGTGGCATCACAATTCCGGACTTCAAGCTCTATTACAAAGCTGTCATCATCAAGACAGCATGGTACTGGCACAAAAACAGACACATAGATCAATGGAACAGAATAGAGAGCCCAGAAATGGACCCTCAACTCTATGGTCAACTCATCTTCAACAAAGCAGGAAAGAATGTCCAATGGAAAAAAGACAGCCTCTTCAATAAATGGTGTTGGGAAAATTGGACAGCCACATGCAGAAAAATGAAATTGGATCATTTCCTTACACCACACACGAAAATAGACTCAAAATGGATGAAGGATCTCAATGTGAGAAAGGAATCCATCAAAATCCTTGAGGAGAACACAGGCAGCAACCTCTTCGACCTCAGCCGCACTAACATCTTACTAGGAACATCACCAAAGGCAAGGGAAGCAAGGGCAAAAATGAACTTTTGGGATTTTATCAAGATCCAAAGCTTTTGCACAGCAAAGGAAACAGTGAACAAAACCAAAAGACAACTGACAGAATGGAGAAGATATTTGCAAATGACATATCAGATAAAGGGCTAGTGTCGAAAATCTATAAAGAACTTAGCAAACTCAACACCCAAAGAACAAATAATCCAATCAAGAAATGGGCAGAGGACATGAACAGACATTTCTGCAAAGAAGACATCCAGATGGCCAACAGACACATGAACAAGTGCTCCATATCACTCGGCATCAGGGAAATACAAATCAAAACCACCATGAGATATCACCTCACACCAGTCAGAATGGCTACAATGAACAAGTCAGGAAATGACAGATGCTGGCGAGGATGCGGAGAAAGGGGAACCCTCCTACACTGTTGGTGGGAATGCAAGCTGGTGCAACCACTCTGGAAAACAGCATGGAGGTTCCTCAAAATGTTGAAAATAGAACTACCCTATGACGCAGCAATTGCACTGCTGGGTATTTACCCTATAGATACAAACGTAGTGATCCGAAGGGGCACATGCACCCGAATGTTTATAGCAGCAATGTCTACAATAGCCAAACTATGGAAAGAACCTAGATGTCCATCTACAGACGAATGGATAAAGAAGATGTGGTATATATACACAATGGAATACTATGCAGTCATCAAAAGAAATGAAATCTTGCCATTTGTGACGATGTGGATGGAACTAGAGGGTATCATGCTTAGCGAAATAAGTCAATCGGAGAAAGACAACTATCATATGATCTCCCTGATATGAGGGAGAGGAGATGCAACATGGGGGGTTGAGGGGGTAGGAGAAGTGTAAATGAAACAAGATGGGATTGGGAGGGAGACAAACCATAAGTGACTCTTAATCTCACAAAACAAACTGAGGGTTGATGGGGGGAGGGGGTTGGGAGAGGGGGTGGGTTTATGGATATTGGGGAGGGTATGTGCTATGGTGAGTGTTGTGAAGTGTGTAAACCTGGTGATTCGCAGACCTGTACCCCTGGGGATAAAAATATATGTTTATAAAGCTGTAAAAAAAAAAAAAGAGAGAGAGAAAGAAAGGATGAATACCCAAGTTTTGTAGCAACATGGACAGGACTGGAAGAGATGATGCTGAGTGAAATAAGTCAAGCAGAGAGAGTCAATTATCATATGGTTTCACTTATTTGTGGAGCATAACAAATAGCATGGAGGACAAGGGGAGATGGAGAGGAGAAGGGAGTTGAGGGAATTTGGAAGGGGAGGTGAACCATGAGAGACTATGGACTCTGAAAAACGATCTGAGAATTTTGAAGGGGTGGGGGGTGGGAGGTTGGGGGCACCAGGTGGTGGGTATTGTAGAGGGCACAGATTGCATGGAGCACTGGGTGTGGTGCAAAAATAATGAATACTGTTATGCTGAAAAAATAAAAATTTAAAATTAAAAAAAAAAGAACACAGAGAGAGACTACTGTACTTTTTGTATTATATCTGAGTGAGGTGGCAATGCCTCTCTGGGGTCAAAATAATCAGCAGCTGTCATTTTCCTCCCCTGTTACTCAGAATAGGTGTAGATACACCTGCTAACCAGGACAAGAGCTGTTTAGCCAACATGTTCCTAATCCTATGCTTCTGCAGTCTGACACAAATTCTCTTCTGTGTCAAATATGGATCAGTCCACATGGTGAGACCCTTTCCAAGAGATTAATCACAGATTTCCACCACCCCAGGTTCCCGAAACTTGGAATTCTTAAAGGAAGCTGGTTTGACTAGATCCAAACAGACAAGCAACCCAGATACATTCAGTGTGATTTCACCAATCTGAAAAACATCTGTGATACATGAGGAGAAATTATTTGCTCCTCTGGAAGTGCTTCATTGGGAGAAGCAAGAACAGATTCCTCTCTCCATGGTAAAGGACCAGGCTGGCAGAGTTACCATCACTTGTCCCTTAGCATAAACCAGATTTACAAAGTAGCACAGTACTAACACTGGCTGTCTAACCTGCTGACACAATATCCGCAGCCTGCTGCACTCTATTGATATTTCTCTTCTAAGGTAATTGTTCCTAATGTCAAGAGCAGTGGGCCCCTCCCTCAGAAGTCCACCACAAATCTGCACACAACATATCTACTGACCATAGAATTCTTCAAAATTTCAATTCTAATAGAAATAGCATTAGGTCTCTTTTTGCAGGGTTAAAGGACAGTTAAAACTCACCAACCCTGGCCAATGTCCAAAAATTCCCCACTGCAGTCAAGGAGAAACTCTGTGGAGGACTGGCCAGAAACATAGAACCGTCCTATCATAGCAACAGTGCACATACAAGACATACGAGAGACACTCCCTGAAGTGCCAGGCCCTGGACACTATATGACCTCTTCTTCATAAAGCCATTAGTCTCAGGAGCAGCAAACATGACAGGTGTTCTTAACACAGAGAAGAACATGGAGACCTAGAAAAAAATGCCAAAATATAGGAATTTGTCCCAAGAGAAAGAGCCAGAAAAGGTCATGTCCAGAGATTTAATTGAAACAGATATAAGTAATATGCCTAATCCAAAATTGAAAACAATAATCATGAGGAGACAAGCTGGGCTTGAGTAAAGCATCAGAGTCATCAGGGAGACCATTTCCACAGAGATAAAGAGCTAAAATAAATCAGGCCAAAATGAAAAATGCAATAACTGAACTTCAAAACCAAGTGGATATAATGACAACATGGGTGAAAGAATCAGAGGAATGGATAAGAAATATTGATGATAAAATCATGGAAAATAATGAAGCTGAACAAAGAGGGAAAGAGAAATTTAGATAATTAAAGTAGATTTATGAAATTCAATGACTCCATGAAGTATAATACTATTCATATCATCGGGGTACCAAGAAAAGAAGAGAGAGAAGGGGGGCAGAAGCTTTGCTTAAGAAAATTACAAGTGAAAACTTCCCTAATCTGGAGGTGAAAACAGACTTCTAAATTCAGGAGACACAGAGAACTCTCACCAATTTGACAAAAGTAGAACATCATCAAGTTAAATTTGCAAAATATAAAGAAAGAAAATCCTAAAAACAACAAGATAAAAGAAGTCCCTAATTGACAAGGAAATATCCTTAGTGTTAGCAGCAGATCTCTCCACAGATTGCTGGCAAGTCAGGAGGCAGTGGCATAATATATTCAATATGGAGGGTGGGAAAAAATATGCAGCCAAGGATACTATATCCAGCAAGGTTATCATTCAGAATAGAAGGAGAGATAGTTTCCCACACAAGCAAAATCTAAAGCAGTATGTGACCACTAAACCAGTCCTACAGCAGTCTGAAAGAGTGCACTCTAAGTAGAGTGGGAAGGAAAGACCAAAGGTGACAAAGACTAGAAAGGAACAGAAAAATCTCCAGAAAAAATAACAAAAGTAACAAAATGACACTAAATATATATCTATCAGTAATTCCTCTGAAGGGGGCCTAGGTAGTTCAATACTTTAAGGGTTTGACTTTGGCTCAGGTCATGAGCCCAGGGTCCTGGGATTGAGCCTGTATCAGGCTCCCTTCTCAGCAGAGAACCTGCTTCTCCCTCTCCTCCCTACTTGTGCTTGATCTCTCTTTCTCTCTCTCCCTCTCTCAAATAAATAGTCTTTTAAAAAAACTACTATAAAAATAATTACTCTGAGTGTAAATGGCCTAAATTATCCAATCAAAGACATAGGGTGGCAGAATGGATTAAAAAGAGAGAGAAAGATACCCATCTACATGCTGCCTGTAAGACCCTTATTTTATTTTTTTAAGATTTTATTTATTTGAGAGAAGGAGGAATAGAATAGAGAGATAGAGATCATGAACAGGGGTGGGGCAGAGGGAGAGGGAGAAGCAGACTCCTCATTGAGAGGGGTGTCATATGCAGGGCTCAATCTTAGGAACCTGAGATCATGACCTGAGCCCCTGAGCTGAAGTCAGATGCTTAACTGAACGAGCCACCCAGGTTCCCCACAAGACTTATTTTAGACCTAAAGACATTTGCAGATTGAATGTGAGGGAATGGATAACCACTTATCATGCAAATGGATTTCAAAAGAAAGCTGGAGTAGCAATACTTACATAAGGAAAAACAAAACAAAACAGGTTTTTGGTGCTTGCGTGGCTCCATTTGTTAAGCATCTGCCTTCTGCTCAGGTCATGATCCCAGGATCTGGGGATCAAGTCCTGCATTGGGTTCCCTGTTTAGCAGAAAGTCCGTCTCTCCCTCCCCATCTGCCTCTCCCCCAGCCAATGCTATCTCTGCTCTCTCTCTCTCTCTCTCAAATAAATAAAACCTTTAAAAATACCTAGGTTTTAAACCAAATACTGTAACAACAAATCAAGAAGTGCTCTATAGCATAATAAAGGGGACCACCAACAATGATATCTAACAATTATAAATCATTATGTCCCACCTTGGGAGCAACAAAATATATAACACAATTAATAATAAACATAAAGGAACACATTTATCATAATACAATAATAATAGGGGACTTTAACACCTCACTTACATTAATGGACAGATCATCAGTAGCTTTGAATGACAGCCTGCACTAGCTGAACTTAAAAGATATATTCAGAACATTCATCACAAAACAACAGAGTACACATTATTTTCAGGAGTGTGTTGGACATTCCCCAGAACAGATCACATACTACGTCATAAATCAGGCATTCACAAGTACAAAACATTGAGATCATGCTATGCATACTTTCTGAACAATGAGATGAAACTGGAAGTCAATTACCAGGAAAAATTTGGAAAGATGTTAAACCTCATGTTACTAAATAAAGAATTGGTCAAGCAGGAAGTCAAAGAAGAAAAAACACATGGAAACAAATGAAAATGAAAAGAGGAGAGTCCAAAACCTTTAGGATTTAGCAAAAACAGTCCTAAGAGAAATGTATAGAGCTATGTCCATACTACATCAAAAAGGAAGAAGATTTTCAAATAAACAACCTAATGTTACATCTAAAAGAGCTAGGAAAGGAACAACAAACTAAGCCTAAACCAGCAGAAGAAGGGGTATAGTAAAGATTAGAGCAGAAATAAATGATATAGAATCTAAGAAAACAGTTGAACAGATCAATTAATCAAGGAGCATGTTCTTTAAAAAAAAAAAAGCTAATAACATTGATAAACCTGTAGCCAGACTTATCAAAAAGCAAAGATGAAGGACCCAAATAAATAAACTCAGAAATTAGGAAAAATAACAACTAACACCATGGAAATACAATTAGAAAAGAATATTATGAAAAAAATACATGCTGGGGCACCTGGGTGGCTCAGTGGGGTAAGCCTCTGCCTTCAGCTCAGGTCATGATCCCAGGCTCCTGGGATCAAGCCCTGCATCAGGCTCTCTGCTAGGCGGGGAGCCTGCTTTCCCCTCTCCCTCTCTGCCTGCCTCTCTGCCTACTTGTGATCTCTGTCTGTCAAATAAGTAAATAAAATCTTTTTAAAAAGTACATGCTAACTAATTGGACAAATGGAAAGAAATGGATAAATTCCTAGAAACATTTAAAATACCAAAACTGAAACAGGAAAAAGATGAAACTTGAACACACTGATAACCAGCAAAGAAATAGCATCAATAATCAAAAATCTCTTAACAAACTGAAGTCCAGAGCCAGATGACTTCCCAGGTGATTGCTACCAAATATTTAAAGGTGATATAATACCTCTTCATCTCAAACTCTTCAAAAAATATAAACAAAGGAAACTTCCAAATTCATTCTATGATGTCAGCATTCACTTGATACCAAATACAGATCAAGACTACATGAAAAAAGAGAACACAGGCTAATTTACCTGATGAACACTGATCAAAAATTCTCAAAACAAAAACAAACAAACAAACAAAAACCCAGAAAAATACCAGCAAACCAAATCTTAAACATCATTTACCAAGATCAAGTAGGATTTATTCTTGAGCTGCAAGGGTGGTTCAGTATTCACAAGTCAAGCTATGTGATATGCCATATTAATAAAATTTTTAAAAAGGGATTAAAAACCAAATGATCCTCTAAATAGGTGCAAGAAGGTATTTGATAAAGGACAACATCCCATTACAATAAAAACTGTCAACAAAGTAGTGTGAGAGTGAACATACCTCAACACAGTAAAGGCCATTTATGAAAAACAAACAGCCAATAACATCATCAATCAGGAAAAACAGTTATTTTCCTCTTTAGTCAGGAACAGGACAGTGATGTCCATTCTCACCAATGTTATTTACCATAGTATTGGAAGTCTTAGGCACAGTAACCAACAACAAAACAAAATAAAGGACATTCAAATCAGCAAGGAAGAAGTCAGTCTTTCATTTGCAGATGACATGATGCTCTATATAGGACACACAAGCGATTCCACCAAAAATTTCTAGAATCAATGTATAGACATCTGTGGCATATCTATATAGAAATACTGAAGCTCTGGAAATAAAAATCATGGAATCAATTCTATTTGTAATTGTACCAAAACCCATAAGATACCAAGTGATATTCTTTTTTTTTTAAAGATTTTATTTATTATATGACAGATAGAGATCACAGGTAGGCAGCGAGACAGGCAGAGAGAGAGGAGGAAGCAGGCTCCCTGCTGGGCAGAGAGCCTGATGTGGGGCTCGATCCCAGGACCCTGGGATCATGACCTGAGCCGAAGGCAGAGGCTTTAACCCACTGAGCCACCCAGGCGCTCCCCCAAGTGATATTCTTAACAAAAGAGATAAAATATGTGTACTCTGAAGACTATAAAACAAAAAGAATTTGAAGATGACAAAAAGAAATGGAAAAACCCAATTTTCACTGATAGGAAGGATAAATATCGTTAAAATGTCTACACCACCCAAAGTAATCTACACATATAATCCAAGCCCTATCAAAATGCCACCAGCAGTTTTCACAGAGCTAGAATGAACAATCCAAAAACTGGTATGGAACCACAACATCCCCCCCAAATTCACAAAGTAAACTTGAAAAAGAAAAGTAATGCTGGAGACATCACAATTCCAGACTTCAAATTATATTGCAAAGCTCTAGTGTTCAAGACACTATGGCACTGGCACAAAAACAGACACATAGATCAATGGAAGAGAATATAAAACCCAGAAATGAACCCTCAAATATATGGATAATTAATTTTCAATGAAGCAGGAAAGAATATCCAATGGAAAAAAAAAAAGTTTCTTCAACAAATGGTGTTGGGAAAACAGCAACAAGCAACATAATGAAATTGGACAATTTTATTATATCGCACCCAAAAATAAATTAAAAATAGATGAAAGGTCAAAATGAGTCAGGAAACCATTGAATTCATAGAGAACACAGTCACTAACACCTTCCACATGGCCCTAGTAACTTCTAAATAGATATGTCTCTTGAGGCAAGGGAAACAAAAGCAAAAAGTAAGCTATGAGGACTTCATTGAAGTAAAAAATCTCCTGTGTAGAAGGAAACAATGAACAAAACTAAAAGGCAACTTACAGAATTGGAGAAGATATTTGCAAGTGACATATCTTATAAGGGGTTTATATCCAAAATATATAAATAAATTATAAAACTCAACACCTAAAAATAAAAATCCAGTTAACAATGGGCAGAAGACCTGAATAGACATCACAGAAATGGCCAACAGATACATGAAAAGATGCTCAACATCACTCATCAACAGGAAAATAAAAATAAAAACTACAATGAAATGTCATTTCCCACCTGTCAGAATGGCTAAAATCAACAACAAAGGAAACACTAATGTTTTGCAAGAATGTGGATTAAGGGGAACTCTCTTACACTGTTGGTGGGAATGCAAACTGGTGCAGTCGCTGTGCAAAACAGTAAGAAGTTCTTAAAGAGTTAAAAATATTGCTACTCTGGGGCACCTGGGTGACTCAGTGGGTTAAAGCCTCTGTCTTCAGCTCAGGTCATGGTCTCTGCCTGCCTCTCTGCCTACTCGTGATCTTTGCCTGTCAAATAAATAAATAAAATCTTTAAAAAAACATATTGCTACTCTATGATCCAGCAATTACATTTTTTGGTATTTGCCCCAAAGATACAAAAGTACTTATTAGGAGGGACACCTTCACCCCACATTTATAGCATAATCATCAAGCAAATGACCATCAACTAACAAATGGCTATTGAAGATGTAGTTTATATATATTGAATACGCACAATGGAATATTACTCAGCCACAAAAATAAATTCTGAACCTTCTTGTAGTCATTATATTTGGAAGCCCCTATACTTTTTCAAATTAGATTTATGTTTTATTTCCCTGTTTAAGGAAATGTTTAGCTATTATTAATTCAAATAATATTTCTGTACCCCTCTCTCTCATTTCTTCTTTTAGTAACCTCCACAGTTTTTCCTTTTTTTTTTCCAAGTTTTTATTTAAGTTCCAGCTATCTAACATATACTGCAATATTAGTTTCAGATGTAGAATTTAGTGATTTATTACTTACATACAACACCCCGTGCTCAACACAGCAAATGCTTTCCTTAAAACTCATCACCCACTTAACCCATACTCTTGCCTACCTTCCCTCTGGTAACCATCACTTTCTTCTCTAGTCAGGAGTATTTTCCTTGGTTTTCTTCTCTGTCTCTCTCTCTCTTTTCCTCTTTGTTCATTTGTTTTGTTTCTTAAATTCCATATGACTGAAATCATATGGTGTCTTTCACTGAGTGATTTATTTCTTTTGCATAATAGTCTCTAACCACATCCATATTTTGCAAATGGCAAGATCTCATTATTTTTATGGTTGAGTAGTATTCCATTGCGTATTTACATTGATATGTATGTATACATACATACATATATGCTCATACACATACACATATGTATATATGATTTCTTCTCTATCTATTCATCAGTCAATGGACACTTCGACTGTTTCCATAGTTTGGCTAGAGTGGATAATGCTTCTATAACGTGGGGTGTATGTATCTTTCAGAATTAGTGTATTTGTATTTTTTGTGTAAGCACACCTAGTAGTGTAGTTATTGGATCATAGAGTAGTTCTATTTTTAACTTTTTGAGGAATCTCTGTACTGCTTTCCACAGTTCCACAGTGGCTGCACAAAGTTACATTCCCACCAACAGTACAGAAGGGTTCCTTTTTCTCCACATGTTTGCCTGTACCCATTGTTTCTTATGTTTTGATTTTAGCCATTCTGACAGGTGTGAAGTGATAATCTCATTTTAGTTTTGATTTTATTTCCCTGATCATCACTGATGTTGAACATGTTTTCATGTCTCTCCTGACAATCTGTATATCCTGTGTATAGAAATGCCTACTCATCTCTTCTACCCATTTTTTCCTGCCCATTTTTAATTGGGTTGTTGTTTGAATTGGTGGTGGCAGTGGTGGTGGTGGTGTGTGTGTGTGTGTGTGTGTGTTGAGTTTTATGAGTTCATTATATATTGTAGATCTTGACCCTTTGTCAGACTGTCATGTGCAAATGTCTTCTCACATTCCATAGGTTGACTTTTAGCTTTGTTCATTTTTTTCCTTTCCTGTGTAAAAGCTTTTTATTTTGATGAAGTACCAATCATTTACTTTTTTTACTTTTTTTTTTTTTTTTTTTTTTTGCTTTTGCTTCCCTTGCCTCAAGAGACACATCATTTTATGTTCAACATCTGTATGTTTTCCTTGGGACAATGTTTGTCATGGCTTCTGCCATTTTAAAAATAAGACTTTGTGGTTTTGGTATGAGTTGTATATGTTTTATATATCTTTAAATAATAACCCTTTATTGGATTTATCATTTGATAATATCTTCTTCAATTTAAAAGGCTGCATTTGTTGTTGTTGTTGTTGATGGTACTCTTCTTTGTGCAAAAGCTTTTTCTTTTGATGTACTCCAATAATTTATTTTTGCTTTTGTTTCCCTTGCTCTAAAAGACACATGTAAAAAAAATTCCTATAACTGATGAAAAATAAATTGTTCCTAAGTTCTCCTTTATGAATTTTATGGTTTTGATTCTCACATTTAGGGCTTTAATCCATTTTGAATTTATCTCTGTGTATGGTATTAGAAAGTGGCCCAGTTTTGGGGTGCCTCTGTGGCTCAGTGAGTTAAAGCCTCTGCCTTTGACTCGGGTCATGATCCCAGGGTCCTGGGATTGAGCCCCGCATCAGGTTTTCTGCTCAGCAGGGATCCTGTTTATCCCTCTCTCTGTCTCTGCCTACTTGAGATCTCTGTCTGTCAAATAAATAAATAAAATCTTCAAAAAAGAAAGAAAGAAAGAAAGAAGAAGGTGGCCCAGTTTTACTATTTTAAATGTGGGTGTCTACTTATCCCAATAACATTTATTTATTTATTTATTTATTTATTTATTTATTTATTTATTTTTTAAAGATTTTTATTTATTTATTTGACAGAGAGAGAGATCACAAGCAGGCAGAGAGGCAGGCAGAGAGAGAGGAGGAAGCAGGTTCCCTGCTGAGCAGAGAGCCCGATGCGGGGCTCGATTCCAGGACCCTGAGATCATGACCTGAGCCGAAGGCAGCGGCTTAACCCACTGAGCCACCCAGGCGCCCCCCAATAACATTTATTAAAGAGACTCTTTCCCCATCATATATTCTTCTTTTATTGTAGATTAATTGACTATATCAACTGTGGGTTGTCTATTCTGTTCCACTGATTTGTTTTTATTTGTATGCCAGTTTCATGCTGTTTTGATTACTCCAGCTACATACTACATTTTGAAATCTTGAGTTGTGATGCCACCAGCTTTGTTCTTCAATTCCAATATTGTTTTGGGGTCTTTTGTGGCTCTTTTGTGTTTCCATCGTAGGTGTTTTTTGTTTGTTTGTTTGTTTGTCTGTTTACCATTTAGTCTAGTTCTGTGAAAAATGTTGCTGATATATTAGGGATAATATTGTCTCTATAGATTGCTTTGGATAGTATGGAAATTTTAACAACATTTCTTATCCCAATACATGAGATTAGTGTACCATTCCAATATCTTCACAATATCTTTCATTGATGTCTTGCATTTTTTAAAATATAAGTTTTTTTAAATTATTTTTGTTAAATTCAATCCTTGGCATTTTTGGTGCAATTGTAAGTAAGATTGTTTTCTTAGTTTATCTTTTTGCTACTTTGTTATTAGTGTAATAAAAAAAACAGATTTCTTTTTTTTTTTTTTTTTTTTTAAAGATTTTATTTATTTATTTGACAGAGAGAGATCACAAGCAGACGGAGAGGAAGGCAGAGAGAGAGAGAGAGAGAGGGAAGCAGGCCTATTGCTGAGCAGAGAGCCCGATGCGGGACTCGATCCCAGGACCCCGAGATCATGACCTGAGCCGAAGGCAGCGGCTCAACCCACTGAGCCACCCAGGCGCCCCAAAAAAACAGATTTCTTTATACAATTTTTTTCTTGCAAATTTAGTGAATTCATTTATCAGTTCTAATAGTTTCTTGGAGAGAGTCTAGGATTTTCCATATATGGTATTATGTCATCCACAAATACTCAGAGTTTTACATCTTCTTTATTAAGATGGATGCCTTTCTTCTTCTTGTCTGATTGTTATAGTTAGGACTCCCAGTACTATGTTGAATAAAAGATGCAAGAGTGGACATCTTTGTCTTTCCTGATCTTAGAAGAAAATTTTCATTTTTCTCAACACTGAGTAGTATACTACTGTGTGTTTTATATGTATAGCCCTTATTATATTAAGTTATAGTTCCTCAAAGCCCAATTTGTTGAGATTTTTTTTATGAACAGATGTTGAATTTTGCCAAATGCTTTTCTTTATTTATATATATAATATTTATATATATAAATATATAAAATATTTAATATTTAATAAATAAATATATAAAATATTTATATAAATATATAATTATATAAAATATATATATAATATATACATTATATTTTTCTTTCTTTATTTATAATGTTTTATTTATCCCAATAGATGTGTTTTATAATGATTATTATCTTTCTTTTTGTTAATGTAGCATATCACATTGGTGAACTTGCATATTTTAAATCATGCAGGCATCTGCAATATAAACATCATTTGATCATGGTAAATGACCAATTTAAAATATTGTTGAATGTGGTTTGCTAATATTTTGTTAAGAACTTTGTATATGTATTTATTAGGGATATTGCCCTGTAGTTTCCTTCTTTTGTGGTTTCTTCATCTGGTTTTAGTGTCGAGGAATATAGCACTTGTAGGATGTGTTTGGAAGCTCTTCTCCTCCCACTTTCTCTTCCTTTTCTTTTTTTTTTTTTTTTTTGAATATTTTGAAGGTTGTAGTCATTCATTTTTTTAAGTTCTTAATTTAAATTCTATGTAGTTAACATTAACACACAGTGTAATAATACTTTCTGTTGGACAATATGGTGATTCAACAATTCCATACAACACCCAGTGCTCATTACAGCAAGCACCCTGTTTAATCCCCATCATCTATTTAACTCATCCTTCCACCCACCTCGCCTCTGGTAACCATTAGTTTGTATCTATAGTAAAGAGTCTGTTCCTTGGTATACCTTTATTTCTCCATTTTGTTCCTTGGTTCTTATGTTTTATTTCTTAAATTCAACACATGAATGAAATCATTTGTCTTTCTCTGGCTGACTTAATCCACTTAGCACAATACTCCATCCATGTTATTGCAAATGGCAAGATTTCATTGTTTTATGGATGAGTAATATTCCATTGTGTGTACAACCACAAACACACACAGACACACACACACACACACACACACACACACACACACACTTCATTTTCTTTTTCTTTATCCTTCATCTGTTGATGGACACTTGGGCTTTTTCTATAATTTGGCTATTGTAGACAATGCTGCTATAAATATTGGGGTTCATGTATGCATTTGAATGAACATTTTTGTGTTTTGGGGGTAAATCCAATTGCTGGATCATATGGTAGTTATATTTTTAACTTTTTAAGGAACCTCTATACTTTTTTTCCACAGTGGCTTCACCAGTTCACAGCCCCATCAACAGTGCAATTGGGCTACACTTTCTCCACATCTTGACTAATATCTATACTTTGTGTTGTTGATTTTAGCCATTCTGACAGTTGTGAAGTCATATCTCATTGTAGTTTTGGTTTGTGTTTCCCTGATGAGGTGTGATATCAAATGTCTTTTCATATGTCTGTTGGCCATCTGGATACATTCTTTGGGAAAATGTCTATTTATGTCTTCTGCTAAGTTTTTAAATGGATTATTTCTTTTTAGGATGCTGAGTTTCATGTGTTCTTCATATAATTTGGATACTAACCCTTTATCAGACATGCCATTTGCAAATATCTTCTCCCATT
Organism: Lutra lutra; assembly: GCF_902655055.1. Lineage (NCBI taxonomy): Eukaryota > Metazoa > Chordata > Mammalia > Carnivora > Mustelidae > Lutra > Lutra lutra. The sequence continues at coordinate 155,319,212 of NC_062282.1, read as the reverse complement.
CTGAAGTTTTCCTTTTAGTGTCATTGATTGTTTCCTTTTTTGTAAAGAAGCTTTTCATTTTGATGAAGTCCCAGTAGTTTGCTTTTGCTTCTATTTCCCTTAACTCTAGAAAGAAGTTGTTAAAGCCAAAGTCAAAGTGATTATTGCCTGTGTTCTGCTCTATTATTTTTTTAATGGCTTCAGGTCTCACATTTAGTCTTTTAATCCATTTTGAATTTATTTTTGTGTGTGGTGTAAGAAAGTAGTGTACTTTCATTCTTTTGAATGTTGCTCTCCCAGTTCCTCAACATTGTCTGTTGAAAAACTGTCATTCCCTTTGGATATTCATCCCTGCTTTGTCTAAGATCAGTTGACCATTTAGTTGTAGATTCAAATATGGGTTTTCTATTCTGTTCTATATATATCACTTTTTGTGTGCCTGTGCCATACTGTCTTGATCACTGCGTATCTGTAATATAACAACTAATATAATGACGTACAGAATTATGCCTTCAGCTTTGCTTTACTTTTCATTTTTAAAATTGCTTTTGCTATTCAGGATCTTTTTTGTTTACATACAAATTTTAGGATTCTTTGCTGTAATTCTGTGAAAAATGATGATTGTATTTTGATTGGGGTCGCATTAAATGTATAGATTGCTTTGGGTGATATAGACATTTTGATGATATTTGTTACTGTATAGTTTTTCAAACATTTGCTTATAATTTGTTGTATTTCTGTGGTGTTGGTTGTTATTTCTCCTCTCTAATTTGCGATTTCATTTGTGTGTGTGTGTGTGTTCTTTCTTTCTTCATGCTAGACCTCACTAGGGGTTTATTTAATTTTATCAATTTTTTCAAAAGACACAGCTCTTCATTTCTTTTCTTTCTTTTTTTAAAGGATTTTATTTATTTATTTATTTGAGAGAGAGAGAGAGAGAGAATGAGCAAGAAAGCAGGGCCAGTGGAACAGAGGGAGGGGGAGAAGCACAGAGCCTGAAGTGGGGCTCAATCCCAGGACACCAGGCTTGACCTTGAGTCTAAGGCAGATGCTAAATTAACTGAGTCATCCAGGTGCTCCCAGCTCCTCATTTCATTGATGTGTTTTATTGTTTATTTTGTTCTAAGTTTCTGTATTATTTATGTCTTCTCTAATCTAAACTATTTCTCTTATCCCCCTGGATTTAGGCTTCATCTTTTGTTCTTTTCCTAGATCCTTTGGGTATAACATTAAATTGTTTATTTGACAGTTTTCTTACTTCTTAGGGTAGGTGCATATTGCTATATACTTCTCTCCTAGGACTGCTTTTGCTGCATCCTAAAGGTTTTAGACTGTTGTGTTCTCATTTTCCTTTATTTCTATGTTTTTTGCTATTTCTTCTTTGATGTTCTGATTCATATGTGTAAAGGTTATAGATATTTCTTAACTTTTTACCTGTTGTTGAATTAATTATTTCTTTTCTTCATTGTTAATATACTCCTTTTTCTGTTACTATGGTATTTTTTAAAGTATATTTTTTCTGATATAACTATTGGTACCCACCTTTTTTTTCTTTTCTTTCATTTTCGTTATACATATATATATATATATATATATATATATATATATATATATATACACAGACATACATATGTATATGTATGTGTATATACATACATGTATATATGAATGTGTATATATGTATGTATATGTATGATTGTATATATGTATGTGTATATATATGATATATATGTATGGTATATATATATATATGCACACACATACAGAATGAATGGGGAAAAATATATATAATATATAATATAAAATATTATATATTTAACTAATTAAATATATAATAGTTTTTAAAGTATTTTTTCTGATATAAATATTGATATAGGGTGCCTGGGTGGCTCAGTGGGTTAAGCCGCTGCCTTCAGCTCAGGTCATGATCTCAGGGTCCTGGGATTGTGTCCCGCATCAGGCTCTCTGCTCGGCAGGGAGCCTGCTTCGCTTCCTCTCTCTCTGCCTGCCTCTCTGTCTACTTATAATCTCTCTCTGTAAAATAAATAAATAAAATCTTTAAAAAAAATAAATAAATATTGACACAAATAAATAAATAAATATTGACACAAATGTTTTTCTTTCCTTTTCTTTCATTTTTTGGTGTGTGTGTGTGTATATATATATATATATATATATACACCATAGTTATATATACCATATATATTATGGCATATATATATATATGTGTGTGTGTATATATATGTATATATAAAATACACACACATACACACACACACACACCATGGTATATATATGGTGTGTATATATATATATATATATATATATATATATATATATAAATATATATACACATACACACATTCAGAATGAAAGGGGGAAAATTATATATAATTTTCCCCCTTTTCCCCCCTTTCATTCTGTATATGTGTGCATATATATGTACATATATATACACACATACATATATATGTCTGTGTGTGTATATATATATATACCATACATATATATCATATATATATATATACACATATATATGTATGTGTGTGTATATATAGGTACATATATATATATATAAAATTTTCCCACTTTCATTCTGTATGTGGATTTAGGTCTCAAATAAATCTCTTGAACGCAACATATATATATATATAGGTCTTTTTTTTTTATTCATTTAGTTACCCTATGTCTTTTGGTTGGAACATTTAATCCCATTCCACTTAAAGTAATTATTATTTCCTTTAGTGGAAAATTCAAAATTTTTTATTTCATTTTTTCAGTGATCCAAGATTCATTGTGTGGAACGTAAAGTAATTACTGATAGTTATATATTTGTTGACATTTTGTTATTTTTTGTTGCTGTTTCTTTTCAGTTTATTTCCTCTTATTTTCCCTTTTCTTGTGGTTTGATGGATTTCTTTAGTGTTATGCTTAGATCTCTTTCTCATTACTTTTCATACAAATTTTAAGTTTTTGATCTGTGGTTACCATTGTGTTCATGTATGATATTTTATGTGTAGAGTCATTCATGTAAAGTTCATGGTTACTTAAATTTGAAGACATTCTATAAACACTAAAATTTTACTATCCCCTCAATGTTTTATACATTGGACATCACATTTTACATTTTAAAATTTTTGAGTGTTTTTACCTTTTTAAAGATGTAATTTATTTTACTACTTGTGTTTTAACCTTTATACTGGCTTTATAAGTGATTAATCTACTAACTTTGTTTGCTTTCACCTGTGGAATTTTTTTTTATATAATTTATTGCATAAAGTTTAGGCATTTTCTTTCCACTTAAACAATTTCCTTTAACATTTCTTTCAAAACTTGTTTAGTGTTGCTAAAGTCTTAACTTTTGCTTGTTTACGAAAGTATCTCTCCTTCATTGTGAATGATAAAAATGCTCATTTGAGTATTTTGGTTGGTGTTTTTTTTTCCTTTGAGCAATTTAAATATGTCATGCTTATTTTTCCTAACCTGCAAAGTACATACTAAAAATAAACAAACAAACAAAAAACAAAACTAAGGGACGCCTGGGTGGCTCAGTTGGTTGGACGACTGTCTTTGGCTCAGGTCATGATCCCGGGGTTCCAGGATCGAGTCCCACATCGGGCTCCCGGCTCCATGGGGAGTCTGCTTCTCCCTCTGACCTTCTCCTTGCTCATGCTCTCTCTCACTGTCTCTCTCTCAAATAAATAAATAAAATCTTAAAAAAAAAAACAAAAACAAAAAACAAAACTAAGAAAATATAGCTGATCACATTATAGGGTTCCCCTCATTTATAACTGTTTTCTCTTATTGCTCTTAAATTTTTCATTTTGTGGGGCGCCTGGGTGGCTCAGTGGGTTAAAGCCTCTGCCTTCAGCTCAGGTCATGATCCCAGGGTCCTGGGATCAAGCCCCGCATCGGGCTCTCTGCTCAGCAGGGAGCCTGCTTCCCTTCCTCTCTCTCTCTGCCTGCCTCTCTGCCTATTTGTGATCTCTGTCTGCCAAATAAAAAAATAAAATCTTAAAAAAAAATTTTTTTTTTCATTTTGTCATTTTGTTCTATTAATTATGTACATTGCTGTGGCCTGCCTTTGGTTCATCTTGTTCGATGCTCACTGTGTTTTCTGGATCTTGATATTGGATCCTTCTGATTAGAGAAAGTTTTATCTATATTTATTCAAATAAATTTTCTGCCCCACTTCATTTTTTTCTTCCAAGATCCCTAATGCAAATATCATTATGTTTAATGATATCACAGATTTCTCTTAACATATCCTTTATTATTATTATTATTATTATTATTATTATTATTATTAATCTTTGCTTTGAAGCTTGGTTTCTTTTCATTATTCTGTTTTCACATTACTGATCTGTTCTGCATATTCTAATCTGCTCTTGATTTCCTCTTGTGTATTTTTTATTTCAGTTGTTGCATTATTCAGCTTTGAAATATTGAATATTGAATATCCAGTATTCAAATATTGAAATATATTTCAATATTCTCTTTGAAATATAGAGAAACAACTCTATCTCTGTGTTGAAGTTCTCATTGAGTTCATCCACTTTTTTCTCAAGTCCAGTGAGCATCTTTATACCCACTACATTCAGTTTTTTACCAGGCATATTGCTTATCTCCAATTCATTTATCTTTTTCTCTATTTTTTTTTTCTTGTTGCTTCATTTGGGCCATATTTCTCTGTTTCCTCATTTTGATTCTTTGTGCTTTTTTTCTATGTATTAAGTAGGTCAGCTACATCTCCTGGTCTTGAAACTAGTGACATGTGTAGAAGATATCCTGTACTGCCTTGCAGAGAATTCCACTGGTCACTAGAACCAGGTACCCCAGCAGTGTCCCCTGTGAGGATAGCATGCACTCCTGTTTTGGCTGAGCTGCAATTGCTTTCAGCTTAGTTAGCTGCAATGACCAACTTTGCCTCCTGTGGGTGAAGTGAGTGTTGTTGGGCCACGGAGTTGTTGAGAGGCATGTATGAGTTTGCTGTGAGCTTGTTGGTGGTGAGAGCTGACAGTCAGCCTAGCTGTCTGCAATTAGTCTATCTACCACATTTGTGAGTATACTAAATGGGAGATCGTTCTCCCTGCACAGCCTGCTAAGAAGCCAGATTGCTGGAATTGCAGGCATTCTGGTATATTAGGTTATATCTTCTCATCATTTTAGAAGGGTGCATGCCAATATGAGAGGTTGAGATGATGCAGGTCTGCAGGGAAAATGCAAGGACAGGGTACACAGTGCTTACAATGTTGATGGAGTGTGTTACTGCTGGCTCCCCTGAGACTCTAACTATATTGATCACATGAGGGGAAAATATATGGCACCTACTAGGACTTTTGTTCCTGTAGAAATTGAAATATCCCTGGCCTTCTGCCACATGTTATAAGATTAGTAAATAAATCTTCACGATACCTCAGTGTACTGTGTCTTGGGATGCATTATTTATTTAGTATGCTGGTTGAAAAAAAGTGTGTAATTGTTTTGCTGTTACCCACCAGCTCTCTAAGAGTTTAGCTACCTATTTTGAAGCCTCAAAGTTTAGCTCCACTGACTTTCAAAGTCAGATATTATGGAGACTCTTCTACCCTGTGCATGTCCCCTGTATGAGGGGCACCTGGTGTGGACTCTGATCCTTTCACATCTTTATACTTTTGAGGTGACTTTCATAGATTTATTGATTTCACGGAGATTCCCAATGATGTCTCCCTTTTTTATGTGGTCTTCTCTCTGTGATTAACTATGGAATGTTTTTCTGCCATTTGGCTCCATGTTGTTTTAAGAGTTAGTTGCATCAATGTAGATGATACCTCACTGTATCCAGGATGGGAGGTAAGCTCAGGATCCTCCTCTTACATTGTCTTCTTGTCTTTCTCTAATATTGCTACCTTTAATACCAAACAGATTCAAGAATGCTAAGTTCAAAGTGAAACCCAGACATTGATTCTCATTTTATTTAAAGAAAAATTTGTAATCTCAGATTTCAGATTAAATTTACTTTTTAAATGCAAAATAATTTTATTAGCTTTTTTCTAACTTTTTTTTATTATGTTATGTTAGTCATCATACAGTACATTATTAGTTTTGGTGTACTGTTCCAAGATTCATTGCTTACGTGTAACACCCAGTGCTCCATGCAATACATGCTCTCCTTAATATCTGTTACCAGGCCTTAATAATGCCCAAATGATATTTATAAGTAAAATGAAGAAACCTGCATTGGAATACTAAAAAATCACATATGAATAGGTCTGTTTACATAAAGCCACAATCAGCATGGTTTCCTAAATCCAACAACACCATTCAAAGTGGTACTTTTGTCTGTGTTATAAACATGTTTTGTTTTGTTTTGTTTTTACCACAGCTCAGGTGTAGTTTTCATCTAGTAAGAAAGCACACATCTCCCCATAAGTTTCTTGAGAGCTGCCACAACCTCCTTGTTCCTCAGGCTGTAAATTAGGGGATTTAACATGGGGGTTAGGATATTGCTGAATACAGAAAGAGCTTGGTCCTGCTCTGCACTATGGGAGGAAGTGAAAGTCATATAGATAAATATGTTTGGGCCAAAGAAGAGACTCACCACAGTTAAATGGGAAGAGCAGGTGGCCAGGGTTTTTTTTCCTTCCTTTGACAGAGTTCATATGGAAGACCGCGAGGAAGATGAGAGTATAGGAAGCTGTGATGAGACTGAAAGGTACAACAAGCAACACAATGCTTGTCACCACCACCACTAACTGATATACTGACGTGTCTTCACAGGAGAGCTTAATGAGGACTGGGACCTCACAGAAGAAGTGATGGATCTCCCGTGACCCACAGATGGGAAAATGCATAGGGTAGACTGTATGGATAAATGAACTTACAGAGCCTCCAATCCAACACCCCAAAACCATGTGCATACAGAACCTGGGGCTCATGATAATTGGGTAACGCAGTGGGTTGCAGACAGCCACATAGCGGTCATAAGCCATCAGAGTCAGGATGAGACACTCCGACATTCCCAACATTAGGAAGAAGAAACTCTGTGTTCCACAGCCAATCCATGATATTGTCCTTTTCCCTGTGAAAAAATTAGAAGCCATCTTTGGGACAATGGTGGAAGTTAATGTCAAGTCAATGAGAGAGAGTTGACTGAGGAGAATGTACATGGGTGTATGGAGCCGAGAGTCTCCCCAAATCAAGACAATCAGAAGTGTGTTTCCCAGGAAGGCAAAAGTGTAGATAAAAATGATCATGAAGTTGAGGACAATATAATGCTGAAATTCAGGAAAGAGCCCCACAAGGATGAAATCAGTTACAGAGGATTTGTTTCCACCTACCATACCTCTAAAAGAAATGTAACGGGTTGGGAGACAAATCAAATGGATTAGAAATGGTGACATTTAATACAGGTCTTATATCAATAGTTGGATGTAAAATTTTATATCTTTCTCACCATCTTTAGAATCCCATAAAATTTGCCATCATCTCACCAGAGATATCTCACTATTATTGCTGAGCAATTGTCTAACTATTTCTTAAATAGATAATATTAGGAAAAAAAAAGATAAGTTCAGTGCCTTTTAAACTCTGTTGAGTGGATTCTTCTCTTTCTTTCTTTCTTTCTTTCTTTCTTTCTTTCTTTCTTTTTTCTTTCTTTTTTCTTTCTTTCTTTCTTTACCAGAGAATGTTGTAAAAACTATGGATCAACTTTCTACAAATATAAACATAAAGTTGTGCCTATTGTTTAATAATTATGGATCTTAGTTATTAAATCTTGTAAATTTGAGGGGGGAAAGAGGACGATCAAATTAACTCATTTAATTTCATTTTAAAATTACAAATCAGGGGCGCCTGGGTGGCTCAGGTCATGATCTCAGGGTTCTGGGATCAAGCCCCACATTTGGCTCTCTACTCAGTGGGGAGCCTGCTTCCGCATCTCTCTCTCTCTGCTTGCCTCTCTGCCTACTTGTGATCTCTGTCTGTAAATAAATAAATAAAATCTTTAAATAATTAAAAATCAATCTTTAATAAAATATTAAAGAGATCCCATATTAATTTATTTTTGGCTAGTCATGATGACATAAGTATACTAATGAAAATTGCCAGACCTATTTCCCCTCCTGGAAGCCATAAATATTCTGTATTGTTAATAAAATAGCTTCAAAAGAGTATATGTCTAATAAATACTTATTATCCATACGGCTGACAGTGTACATGGAGTTCAGCAGGACACATTTCAAAATTGAATGTATGATAAATACCTTCACTGCAATCGCATTCCCGGTGAGAACAAAAGATTTTACCCTCCATGACACCTTGCTGAAAAGTGGAGAACCCACCCCAATCTAAGAAAGAGAAATGTAGTACATGTAGAAGTTTCCATATGCTTCAGTGTTTCTTAGAAGCTGGTATTGATGAAACACAGACATCAAAATAGCTTGAAATCCTGATCTCTATTAATGCAGGAGGAAATTTCATAATACAAAACATTGGCATTCCCTAGGTTAAGGTAATGGTCCTTTTCTGGGTTTGTATATTCAGACTATTTTGTGGTAAATGTATGCTCTAAAGATATTTGTTTTTCTCTTAGTCATAATTCTGTTGAAATATAAAATAAGAAGCTAATTATTCTTCTTCTTCTGTCACTAATGAGCCTGCTCTCTAATCTTGCTAAAATTATACTTATATTATCTCTGGAAAATAAAGTAGTTCTTGAAAAATCATCACCATTTACTTATTTTTCATTCTAAATTTATTGAGTGGCCATTATATATGTATATAAGTTTATATACACACATATACACATGAGTTTAGACATGGAATCATTTATACCAACAGATAACAAGAGAGTAATAAAAATGCTTAAACTAAGGCTCTTATAGGGTGATATAAACACAAAGAAAGATCTGAGTAAGGCAAGTTGTGAAGAGTGATCCAACATTTAATTTGAGGTGCGTCTACCCTAGGACACAGAAAACTCATATAAGTTTAAAGACTAAGGAAATACTCTGTACTGTCAAACTCATATTGCATAGATAAGTGAGAAAAGAATTAGAATTCCAACACAGGGGCGCCTGGGTCACTCAGTGGGTTAAAGCCTCTACCTTTGGCTCGGGTCATGATCCCAGGGTCCTGGGATTGAGCCCCGCATCGGGCTCTCTGCTCAGCAGGGAGCCTGCTTCCTCCTCTCTCTCTGCCTGCCTCTCTGCTTACTTGTGATCTCTGTCTGTCAAATAAATAAATAAATAAAATCTTTAAAAAAAAAGAGTTCCAACACAGATTATTATTTAACAGTTTTGAACTGTATAAACCATAAGTTTTCAATTTCTTCATCCCATCCCCCAAATAACTTCATGGAACATGTATAGGCAAGATATAAACATACATATTTATGCTCTCATACTTATAAACATATTGTACATATAAATATGCATATTTATATCATACACATACGTGTTCCATGGATTGGCTTGGTTTCTTCCCTCACTTTCTCCACTGAGCTTAGAAATTTATCTGTCTGCTAAAAATATTTTATTCTTTTCCTAGAATAAGAATAATAGAAGGACCTCTGTGATTAGATGTTTGTGAGGCATGACACATTCCAAGTGCTCAAAATTTATCTATTATTATATTATTATTATTATTTATTATCAGTGACAATATTGCAGCCCTCTTCTGCAGTCTGTTTTAGGTCTGAATTATAACCAATTATACAAGCCACATAAATCGTCAAGGCTATCAGTATATAACTCTATAACTTTCAGCATGCTAATGGAAAAGACTTTAAAAATATGGGTAATAAAGAAAAGGAGGTAATGTGTACTGACTTTGAAACGAAACACCACAGTAAAGAAAAATAATATAAGGGAGCCTGGGTGACTCAGCTGGTTAAGTGACTGCCTTCGGCTCAGGTCATAATCCCAGGATACTGGGATCAAGCCCCACATTGGGCTCCTCCTGCTTTACAGAGGTCCTCCTTCTCCTTTTCCCTCTACTGCTCCTCTTGCTTGTGTGCTCTCTCTCTGTGTAAAATAAATAAATATTTTTTTAAAAGATTTTATTTATTTGACAGAGAGAGAGTAGATAGAGAGACAGGCAGAGAGAGAGGGGGAAGCAGGATCCCTGCTGAGCAGAGAGCCTGACGTGGGGCTCGATCCCAGGACCCTGGGATCCTGACCTGAGCTGAAGGCAGAGGCTTAACCCACTAAGCCACCCAGGTGCCCCAATAAATATTTTTTAAAAGAAAAAAAAAAACTACATGTGTGTAATTGATATTTACTTGATATTTTAATTACTATTTTGTAAATTTGTATCAGTGAATAACTACCTGCCTGGGGAAAAGAAAAACCAAAAGCTATTGGTTGTGTTTTAAGAATTAAAAAACCATGAATTACAGTGCAACCAGACTACAGATAGTAATTCTTGGAGTAGAAAAATGTACTGTCATTTATTAAAATTTTTGAAATATTTATTGAATTGTTCCCACAATAATAAAGCAATTGCATCAATTAATGAAATCCATTGGAATAACTATTTATTGGAATAACTAATAAATATATTTCCATTATTTCTTTAATCTAATCTAGAAGATCAATCTACTCCAAATGCAGAGTGCAATGTTACATTAACGATAGGATTTTACTGAGCTTTTAAAAAGTCTTCCACATTATGACTCTTTATATCATTTTAGGAACACATCATGCCATTATTTTTGGCATGATTTGAGGTTGTGCTTATGTAGGTATGCACAAGGAAAATGAAAATAAATCATAACTCCGTCCCTAGATAGTTTTTCTTTTTTTTCTTAAGATTATTTATTTATTTATTTATTTATTTGACAGGCAGCGATCACAAGTAGGCAGAGAGGCAGGCAGAGCTAGAGGTGGAAGCAGGCTCCCTGCTGAGCAGAGAGCCTGACAGGGGCTCAATCCCAGAATCCTGGGATCATGACCTGAGCCAAATGCAGAGCCTTTAACTCACTGAGACACCCAGGTGCCCCAGTTTTCCAAAAAGCAATAGGATAAATTAAGGAGATTATTATGAGATTCACTTGGTCACTGAGTTTTGGCAGATCTTTGAAAATATCAGTTTTGACAATGAATCATGGAACACAACATCAAAAACTAATGATGTGGGGCACCTGGGTGGCTCAGTGGGTTAAAGGCTCTGCCTTTGGCTCAGGTCATGATCCCAGAGTCCTGGGATCAAGCCCTGCATTGGGCTCTCTGCTCAGCAGGGAGCCTGCTTCGTCCTCTCTCTGCCTGCATCTCTACTTGTGATCTCTATCTGTCAAATAAATAAAATCTTAAAAAAAATCCCTGAACCTTAAAAAAAAACTAATGATGTACAGTATGGTGACTAACATAACAGAATAAAGGAAAAGATAATATGAGATTCGAGTCTGAAATTTTGGTAATTCTCACTCTCAAATATCTCCCTCAACATCATGAGTGATGCCTGCTCCAAATTATGCCAGGTTTGGTCATACAAGAGTATTTATAACACAGTTATTTAATAAATATCATCCAGGCAGTTAGTCAAACAGAAACATTACAATTTCATATAGCTTTCTTCTGTATCTGAACCCTGGGAAGTATATGAAATATTCATTTAAGACTCTCACAGTTATTTTGCCTTTTGTAGGTATAATCACCAAAGTCTGACATCTGTGAAACTTAATAAGCATACAAATTTTCTACAGAATATCCATTACCAGTTGTAGTTCAAGATGCTTTTCTTTTTTCTGCTAGTTTAGTATCTACCTTAGATTCTACTTATCTCCAGACACCGCTGCCTCTTGGAATTGATAACAACGTTTAGGTTTTCTGTGATCAAGTATTATATTCTCACTATGCAGAATTAGAATTCTTTTGCATAGGAAATGAATGGAATTGACTTGGTGTTGATGGAGAGACATACATTTTGGGAATGAGCCTAGCGACTATGATTATACAATACTATGTATATTAAATACTGGTTGGTATAACAGGTAAGATCTAAATTGGTAGGTTCCTTAGTAATTTGTTATCATTTTGGAAACCTTTGAAGTGAATGACCTATGGGAACATAGTCCCCAGACTTTAATTAACTTTGATTGCAGATAATAATAGCTAACCCAGCCCCGTGCTCTTCTAATGTCTCACTAAAGCCAGCAGGCATGACCATGCCCTGCACTCTCCTGTTTCTTTTCTTCTACTATCAAGAACAAGGCGAGTATTGGAGGTCCTGGTAAAGCCACTAGGCAAGAAAATATATATAACTAATCATAACTTATAAAGAAGTAAAACTGACACTCTTCAACCAATAAATAAATTCATAAATATATTCATTAAAGTTGCAAGATACAAAGTCAATGTACAAAATGCGTTGTGCTACATAGACTAATATCAAACTATTTGAATTAGAAATTAAGAAACTGGGACGCCTGGGTGGCTCAGTGGGTTAAGCCGCTGCCTTCAGCTCAGGTCATGATCCCAGCGTCCTGGGATCGAGTCCCACATCGGCCTCCTTGTTCTGTAGGGAGCCTGCTTCTCCCTCTGCCTCTGCCTGCCACTCTGTCTGCCTGTGCTCGCTCTCTCTCTCTCTCTCTCTGACAAATAAATAAATAAAATCTTAAAAAAAATAGAAATTAAGAAACTGATCCAATTTACAATGGCATCAAATAAATAAATAAATAAATAAAATACGTAGTAGTTTAACCAAGGCTGCACCAATGTATATTCTCATGAACAATGCATGAGAGCTCCCACTTCTCTACAACCTCACCAACACTGTTTATTTTTTCTTTATCTTACAGTATTCATTCTTGCATGTGTGATATGGTATCTCATTGCAGTTTTGATTTGCATTTTCCCGGTGATTAGTAATGTTAAGGATTTTTTTTACACTGTCTGTTTTCATTTGCATGTCCTTCTTGGGAAAAAAAGTCAGGATCTCTGTCCACTTTTAATGAGGGTTTTTTTTTTTTGGTGTCGAGTTTTATATATATATATATACATATATATATATGTATATATATATATATATATATATATATATATATATATATATATATATAAAAATTTCCATTCATTTATTTCACCTAGAGCTAAAGAGAGACAGAGAGCACAAGCAGGAGGAATGGCAGAGGGAGAAGGAGAAGGAGGCTCCCTGTGGGGTTTGATCCCAGGACCCTGAGATCATTACTTGAGCTGAAAGCAGATGCTTAACCAACTGAGACACCCATGTATCCCTAAAATATATTTTGTATGTCAACCCCTTATTAAATATAGATTTTGAATATATTTTCTTCCATTCACTAGGTTGCCTTTGGTTTGGGGATATTTTTACTGTTTTTGTTGTTGTTGTTCATTTTATTCAACTAAAATTAATGTGCAGTGTTATGTTAGTTTCAAGTGTACAATATAATGATTCAATAATTCTATACATTTATCAGGGCTCATTAAGATAGGTGTACTCAATCTTATTTATTAACTTCAATCTTTTGATTTTATTGATTTCCTTTGGTGTGCAAATCTTATTTGACATAATCCCAATAGTTTGTGTTTGCTTTTGTTTCCATTGAGTAGGAAGACACATCTAGAATAATGTTGTTAAGGCAGATCTCTAGGATATCCCCATCTATGTATTTTAAAGAGATTTTATGGTTCCAGATCATTTATTCATATTTTCAATTTATATTGGGTCTATCTTCCATATAGTGTAAGAAAATGGCCCAGTTTTACTGGACGTAACTGTTTATTGGAATTTAATGTGAAGTTTTCCCAGCATTACTTATCAAAGAGACAGTATTTTCCTCATTGTATAGTCTCACCTTCTTTGCCGTAGATTAATTGAACATATCAGTGTGTGTTTATTTCTGAGATCTTTATCCGGTTACATTTTGTATGTCTATTTTTATGTCATTACCATAGGGTTTTAATTACAATAACTTTTTAGTATATCTAGAAATCAAGGATTATTGTATTTCCAGCTGTTTTTGTTTTTCTCAAATTTGCTTTGCCTATTTGGGGCCTTTTGTGGCTTCAAGTATTTATTCTTGTTCTCTGAAAACTATTGCTATTTTTACAGGAATTGAATTGAATATGTAGATTGCTTGGGGTCCTATTGACACTTAGACAATATAAATTTTTTCCAATTCATTAGTGTGGTGTATCTTTGGACTTGTTTGTATCATCTTTATTTCATTAATCTTTTACAGTTTTCAGATTACAGGTGTATAACCCCCCAGGTTAAGCTTATTTCACATTTTTTCATGTGTCTGATAGCCATTTGTATGTCTTGATTGGAGAAGTGTCTGTTCATACCTTCTGCCCACTTTTTGATATGATTATCTGTTTTGTGTGTGTTGAGTTTGAGGAGTTCTTTAGAGATCCTGGATATCAATCTTTTGTCTGTACTGTCATTTGCAAATATCTTCTCCCATTCCGTGGGTTGCCACTTTGTTTTGTTGACTGTTTCCTTTGCTGTGCAGAAGCTTTTGATTTTGATGAAGTCCCAAAAGTTTATTTGGGCTTTTTTTATTTTGCCTTTGGAGACATATCTTGAAAGAAGTTGCTGTGGCTGATATCGAAGAAATTACTGCCTATGTTCTCCTCTAAGATTCTGATGGATTCCTGTCTCACGTTGAGGTCTTTTATCCACTTTGAGTTTATCTTTGTGTATGGTGTAAGAGAATGGTCGAGATTCATTCTTCTACATATAGCTTCCCAGTTTTCCCAGCACCATTTATTGAAGAGACTGTCTTTTTTCCACTGTATATTTTTAACTGTTTTGTCGAAGATTAACTGACCATAGAGTTGAGGGTCCATATCTGGGCTCTCTACTCTGTTCCACTGGTCCATGTGTCTGTTTTTATGCCAGTAACATGCTGTCTTGGTGATCACAGCTTTGTAGTAAAGCTTGAAAGCAGGTAACGTGATTCCCCCAGTTTTGTTTTTGTTTTTCAACATTTCCTTAGTGATTCAGGGTCTCTTCTGATTCCATAATATTTTGGATTATTTGCTACAGCTCTTTGAAGAATACTGGTGGAATTTTGATTGGAATGCCATTAAAAGCACAGATTGCTCTAGGCCGTATAGACATTTTAACAATGTTTATTCCTCCGATCCAAGAGCATGGAATGGTCTTCCATCTTTTTGTGTCTTCTTCAATTTCTTTCGTGAATGTTCTGTAGTTCCTCGCGTACAGATCATTTACCTCTTTGGTTCGGTTTATTCCCAGGTATCTTATGATTCTTGGCACTGTAGTAAAGGGAATCGATTCTCTAATTTCCTTTTCTGTATTTTCATTGTTAGTGTATAAGAAAGCCACTGATTTCTGTACATTGACATTTTATCCTGCTACGTTGCTGAATTGTTGTATGAGTTCTAGTAGTTTGGGGGTGGAGTCTTTGGTTTTTCCATATAAAGAATCATGTCCTCTGGGAAGAGAGAGAGTTTGACTCCTTCATTGTCTATTTGGATACCTTTTATTTCTCTTGCTTGTCTTATTGCTGTTGCTAGGACTTCTAATACTATGTTGAACAAGAGTGGTGAGAGTGGGCATCCTTGTTCCTGATCTCAACGGGAAGGCTGCAAGCTTTTTCCCTTTGAGGATGATATTTACTGTGGGTCTTTCATAGATAGATTTTATGAAGTTCAGAAATGTTCCCTCTATCCCTATACTTTGAAGCGTTTTAATCAGGAACGGATGCTGGATTCTGTCAAATGCTTTTCCTGCATCAATGGAGAGGACCATATGGTTCTTCTCTCTTCTCATATTAATTTGTTCTACCACACTGATTGATTTGCGAATGTTGAACCATCCTTGTAGCCCAGGGATGAATCCCACCTGGTCATGGTGAATCATCTTTTTAATGTGCTGTTGGATCCTGTTTGCCAGGATCTTGTTGAGAATCTTACATTCCATATACATCAGTGATATTGGTCTGAAATTCTCCTTTCTGGTAGGGTCTTTGCCTGGTTTGGGGATCAGGGTGATGCTGGCTTCATAGAAAGAGTCTGGAAGTTTTCCTTCTGCTTCAATTTTTTGAAACAGCTTCAGGAGCATAGGTGTTATTCCTTCTTTGAAAGTTTCGTAGAAATCCCCAGGGAATCCGTCAGGTCCTGGGCTCTTGTTTTTTGGGAGGTTTTTGATCACTGCTTCAATCTCTTTACTAGATATCGGTCTATTCAGGTTGTCAATTTCTTCCCGGTTCAAATTTGGGAGTTTATAGTTTTCCAGGAATGCATCCATTTCATCTAGGTTGCTTAGCTGATTGGCATATAACTGTTGATGATAACTTCTGATGATTGTTTCTACTTCCTTGGTGTTAGTTGTGATCTCTAACTTTTTCATTCATAATTTTATGAATTTGGGCTTTCTCTCTTTTCTTTTGGATTAGTGTGGCCAATGGTTTATCGCTATTTTTGATTCTTTCAAAAAACCAGCTTCTAGTTTCATTGATACGTTCTACTGTATCTCTGGTTTCTTCCTCATTGATCTCAGCTCTAATGTTGATTATTTCCCTTCTTATGTGTGGAGTTGGTTTGATTTGTTGTTGATTCTCCAGTTCTGTAAGGTGTCAAGACAGCTGGTGTGTTCTGGATTTTCAATTTTTTTTGAGGGAGGCTTGGATGGCTATATATTTCCCCCTTAGGACTGCCTTTGCTGTATTCCATTGGGTTTGGACCGAAGTGTCTTCATTCTCATTGGTTTCCATGAATTGTTTCAGTTCTTCTTTGATCTCCTGGTTGATCCAAGCATTCTTAAGCAAGGTGGCCTTTTCTTCCAGGTGTCTGAGTTCCTTCAGAACTTTTCCTTGTGATTGAGCTCCAGTTTCAAAGCATTGTGATCTGAGAATATGCAGGGAATGAGCTCAGTCTTTTGGTATCGGTTGAGTCCTGATTTGTGACCCAGGTTGTGGTCTATGCTTGAGAAGCTTCCATGTGCACTTGAGAAGAATGAGTATTCTGTTGTTTTAGGGTGGAATGTTCTCTATATATCTATGAGGTCTATCTGGTCCAGTGTGTCATTCAATGCTCTTGTTTCTTTATTGATTTTCTGCTTCGATGATCTGTCTATTTCTGAGAGAGGCATGTTAAGATCTCCTAACTATTAATGTATTCATATTAATATGACTCTTTATCTTGATCAACAGTTTTCTTATGTAATTGGCTGATCCCATACTGGGGGCATAGATATTTACAATTGTTAGATCATCTTGTTTGATAGTCCCTTTAAGAATGATGTAGTGTCCTTCTGTATTTCTGAGTACAGTCGTGAGTTTAAAATCTAATTTATCTGATAGGAGAATAGCTACCCCAGCCTTCTTTTGAGGCCCATTGGCATGCAAGATGCTTCTCCATCCCTTCACTTTCAGTCTGGGTGTATCTTTAGGTTCAAAATGGGTCTCTTGTAGACAACATATGGATGGGTCTTGTCGTTTTATCCAATCTGCAACCCTGTGCCATTTTATGGGCACATTTAGGCCATTCCCATTGAGAGTGATTATTGATAGATACGTTTTTATTGACATAGTGTTATCTTTGAAGTCTTTCCTTCTGTAGGTTGTCTCTATATTTCTGTTCAATGCTATTCTTAGGATTTTTCCTCTTTTATAGAACCCCCCTTAATGTTTCTTGCAGTGTTGGCTTGGTGGTTGCATAGTCTTTTAAGCCTTGCCGGTCTTGGAAACTCTTTATCTCTCCATCCATTTTGATGTCAGTCTTGCTGGATAAAGTATTCTTGGCCACATGTTCTTCTCATTTACTGTCCTGAATATATCTTGCCAGCCCTTTCTGGCTTGCCAGGTCTCTGTGGACAGGTCTGACGTTATTCTGATGTGCTTTCCTCTGTAAGTAAGGAGCCTCTTTGTCCTCGAGGCTTTCTAGAGATTATATCTACAATTATGATTCCTCAATTTGACTATCAGGTGCCTTGATTTTTTTCTGGAATCTATCATCTTGGATGGAGACCGTTCAGCCTCTAGTAAATGAACACTGGTTCCATTCTAGAGGTTGAAAAATTTTCATGAAGAACGTGTTCCACTATGTCTTCTAGACTTCTTTCTTTCTCCTCCACTTCAGGGATTCCTAGAATTCTGACGTTGGAACGTTTCATGGCATCATTTATTTCCCTGATTCTGTTTTCGTGGCTTCTATGCTGTTTGTTCCAGGCTTCCTCCTGATCCTTTCTCTCTATGTGTTTGTCCTCCAGATCCCTAATTCTATCTTCTGTCTCAGTTACCCTAGATTTTAGAGAATTAGGATTAGATTGGAATTCACTGAGAGCTTTGTGAACCTCTTCCCTCGTAGCTTTCAGCTCAGCCCTAACATTGTGAACATCTTACCTGGTCGCTTTCAGTTCGGCCCTAATCAATTATTATTGGTCATCCATGGCTTCCTCCAACCTAGCTATTGCCTGGATAATTGTTAGCCTGAATTGTCTTTCCGACATATTGTCTATGTTGATAGCCATTAGCTCTGTTGCAGAAGGTCCATCCTCTGTATTTTTCTTCTGTTGGGCATTCCTCCTCCTAGTCATTTTGGTGAGAGATAACTGAAATGATGTAGCTGGATGTATCGACCGTGGTGCAGTCGAGGTGCACCCTGGAACACTTCTGAGCAATCAGGATTCCCGACCCAAAGGAGAGAATAAAGAAAAGAAAAAGAAAAAAAAAAGAGAGAGAGAGACAGGAAAAAAAAAAGGGAAGATGAAAGAGAAGGTTCAGCCCAAATGGGCCCCAAGTTAAGTTTTAGGAAGTACACAAACTAAAATAAACAAACAAAAAGACTGCCCACCGGCATTCTGCCTCTGTAGAGATCCCGATGTGTATAATTCTCGTCTCAGGCTGTTTTCAGGGTGATCGAAATTCTTTGGTAGGTAATCAGCTCACTTTAGGGTACAGGTTGAAAAGATGCCTCCTCCTACTTACCCCCCCATCTTTTCTCCCCCTATAATCACATATTTGTGTTAAGTTGTTATGTGGTTCTAAAGATGTCTTTACTTTGAAAAGAACAGCCACCAAGTCCTGGATGACATGATAAGAACTTTGAAAGGATTCAGATATCTCAGTTACTGAAGTCTCCTTTATTGTAGATGTCATCAAGCTGTGTCACCTCTCCCATTCTATGGAACACTGTGGGTGAGTGGGGGGGAATGCTTTGTGGATATGGTCCATGTTTCGTCCTGCAGACCTTTCCTGGAATCAAAACCTGGAACAATGGTGAAATCACAGAGAGTGACAGATTGTTTCATAGCTATTTTCTCCTGGAACTGAAGCAACAACAGCACTATTGAGTACCTATGACTTGTGAATTTTCAGTCTCTAAGTTGCAATTCTCTATTTTAACTATTTTACTTTAAAGTGATCATTAATTTGTATCCAAATGTGTAAACATATGATTCTCCTTATGTTGTGTTTTATAAAAAATACAATTTAGGGGTGCCTGCTTGGCTCAGTCATTAAACATCTGCCTTCAGCTCTGGTCATGATTTCAGGGTCCTGAGATGGAGCCCCACGTTGCGCTCCCAACTCTATGTGTAGCCTGCTTCTCATTCTCCCACTCCCCCTGCTTGTGTTCCCTCTCTCACTGTGTCTGTCTCTGTCAAATAAATAAAATCTTAAAAAAAATAAACAAATCATTTTGTTCTAACACATGCGTCTTAGAGTCATAAATTAATTTTTCTTTTGACCTCTTACAACACAGTGTTGTTTTCACATTCTAAGGAAACATAACTATGGAAGCTAGAGTTTTTCCAAACACTCAAGATTCATGGCATCAAACGTTTTCTGAATTCAGAGAGTTTCACCTGACTGTGCCAATCATGTGACTGTCCAGAGAGGCACAGAATTCAATGCACAAACATGTAACTCTGAGATATAATTTTCTAAGTTTGCGGAAGATGCCAAGCTTTCTGACAGTAAGTAAGACTAAGATACCAGCCTGGAAAGCAGACGTGGCTAAGGAACTCCAGAGGGATGATGAGTGCCTTCTGAAAATGACAGATACCAAGGGATAAAAATCACACATGTCCAAGGTAATCAGCCAAGCAATTGAATCATTTATTGTCATTATTAGTTAATAATTACTGTGATGATTAATTTTATTGACCAAGTTGACTGCCCACAAGGTGCCCAGATTAAAAATTTCTAGGTGTGTCTGTGAGGTATTTCTAGGTGAGGTGCCATTTATATCACTGAATTGAATAGGACAGAAGGCCCTCCCCATAGTGGGTAGGCACTAGTCCATCTGTTGAGGGCCTTCACAGAACAGAGTGGGAAAAGGAGAAATTCGTCCCTTTTTCCCCTGCCTCACTATTGAGCTGGGACATCTCATCTCATCTTGCTTCAGGAAAAGATGGGGGTGAACTGAACTACCAGATTTCCTGGGTCTTCAGGTTACACGTGGCAGATCACAGGACTGTCATTGGTCTCTTTCTCTGGAGAAACCTCACTAAAGCAGTTACCTAAAATTTAGGTAAACATTTTTGCTTCGATAATCTGTCTATTTCTGAGAGAAATAGAAGCAGAAAATCAATAAAGAAACAAGAGCATTGAATGACACACTGGACCAGATGGACCCCATAGATACAAACAGAACATTTTTACCTAATGTTTACCACATTGGACTAGATGGTCCTCATAGATATATAGAGAACATTCCACCCTAAAACAACAGAATACTCATTCTTCTCAAGTGCACATGGAAGCTTCTCAAGCATAGACCACAACCTGGGTCACAAATCAGGACTCAACCGATACCAAAAGACTGAGCTCATTCCCTGCATATTCTCAGATCACAATGCTTTGAAACTGGAGCTCAATCACAAGGAAAAGTTCTGAAGGAACTCAGACACCTGGAAGAAAAGGCCACCTTGCTTAAGAATGCTTGGATCAACCAGGAGATCAAAGAAGAACTGAAACAATTCATGGAAACCAATGAGAATGAAGACACTTCGGTCCAAACCCAATGGAATACAGCAAAGGCAGTCCTAAGGGGGAAATATATAGCCATCCAAGCCTCCCTCAAAAAAAATTGAAAAATCCAGAACACACCAGCTGTCTTGACACCTTACAGAACTGGAGAATCAACAACAAATCAAACCAACTCCACACATAAGAAGGGAAATAATCAACATTAGAGCTGAGATCAATGAGGAAGAAACCAGAGATACAGTAGAACGTATCAATGAAACTAGAAGCTGGTTTTTTGAAAGAATCAAAAATAGCGATAAACCATTGGCCACACTAATCCAAAAGAAAAGAGAGAAAGCCCAAATTCATAAAATTATGAATGAAAAAGTTAGAGATCACAACTAACACCAAGGAAGTAGAAACAATCATCAGAAGTTATCATCAACAGTTATATGCCAATCAGCTAAGCAACCTAGATGAAATGGATGCATTCCTGGAAAACTATAAACTCCCAAATTTGAACCGGGAAGAAATTGACAACCTGAATAGACCGATATCTAGTAAAGAGATTGAAGCAGTGATCAAAAACCTCCCAAAAAACAAGAGCCCAGGACCTGACGGATTCCCTGGGGATTTCTACGAAACTTTCAAAGAAGGAATAACACCTATGCTCCTGAAGCTGTTTCAAAAAATTGAAGCAGAAGGAAAACTTCCAGACTCTTTCTATGAAGCCAGCATCACCCTGATCCCCAAACCAGGCAAAGACCCTACCAGAAAGGAGAATTTCAGACCAATATCACTGATGTATATGGAATGTAAGATTCTCAACAAGATCCTGGCAAACAGGATCCAACAGCACATTAAAAAGATGATTCACCATGACCAGGTGGGATTCATCCCTGGGCTACAAGGATGGTTCAACATTCGCAAATCAATCAGTGTGGTAGAACAAATTAATATGAGAAGAGAGAAGAACCATATGGTCCTCTCCATTGATGCAGGAAAAGCATTTGACAGAATCCAGCATCCGTTCCTGATTAAAACGCTTCAAAGTATAGGGATAGAGGGAACATTTCTGAACTTCATAAAATCTATCTATGAAAGACCCACAGTAAATATCATCCTCAAAGGGAAAAGCTTGCAGCCTTCCCGTTGAGATCAGGAACAAGGATGCCCACTCTCACCACTCTTGTTCAACATAGTATTAGAAGTCCTAGCAACAGCAATAAGACAAGCAAGAGAAATAAAAGGTATCCAAATAGACAATGAAGGAGTCAAACTCTCTCTCTTCCCAGAGGACATGATTCTTTATATGGAAAAACCAAAGACTCCACCCCCAAACTACTAGAACTCATACAACAATTCAGCAACGTAGCAGGATAAAATGTCAATGTACAGAAATCAGTGGCTTTCTTATACACTAACAATGAAAATACAGAAAAGGAAATTAGAGAATCGATTCCCTTTACTACAGTGCCAAGAATCATAAGATACCTGGGAATAAACCGAACCAAAGAGGTAAATGATCTGTACGCGAGGAACTACAGAACATTCACGAAAGAAATTGAAGAAGACACAAAAAGATGGAAGACCATTCCATGCTCTTGGATCGGAGGAATAAACATTGTTAAAATGTCTATACGGCCTAGAGCAATCTGTGCTTTTAATGGCATTCCAATCAAAATTCCACCAGTATTCTTCAAAGAGCTGTAGCAAATAATCCAAAATATTTATGGAATCAGAAGAGACCCTGAATCACTAAGGAAATGTTGAAAAACAAAAACAAAACTGGGGGAATCACGTTACCTGCTTTCAAGCTTTACTACAAAGCTGTGATCACCAAGACAGCATGTTACTGGCATAAAAACAGACACATGGACCAGTGGAACAGAGTAGAGAGCCCAGATATGGACCCTCAACTCTATGGTCAGTTAATCTTCGACAAAACAGTTAAAAATATACAGTGGAAAAAAGACAGTCTCTTCAATAAATGGTGCTGGGAAAACTGGGAAGCTATATGTAGAAGAATGAATCTCGACCATTCTCTTACACCATACACAAAGATAAACTCAAAGTGGATAAAAGACCTCAACGTGAGACAGGAATCCATCAGAATCTTAGAGGAGAACATAGGCAGTAATTTCTTCGATATCAGCCACAGCAACTTCTTTCAAGATATGTCTCCAAAGGCAAAATAAAAAAGCCCAAATAAACTTTTGGGACTTCATCAAAATCAAAAGCTTCTGCACAGCAAAGGAAACAGTCAACAAAACAAAGTGGCAACCCACGGAATGGGAGAAGATATTTGCAAATGACAGTACAGACAAAAGATTGATATCCAGGATCTCTAAAGAACTCCTCAAACTCAACACACACAAAACAGATAATCATATCAAAAAGTGGGCAGAAGGTATGAACAGACACTTCTCCAATCAAGACATACAAATGGCTATCAGACACATGAAAAAATGTGAAATAAGCTTAACCTGGGGGGTTATACACCTGTAATCTGAAAACTGTAAAAGATTAATGAAATAAAGATGATACAAACAAGTCCAAAGATACACCACACTAATGAATTGGAAAAAATTTATATTGTCTAAGTGTCAATAGGACCCCAAGCAATCTACATATTCAATTCAATTCCTGTAAAAATAGCAATAGTTTTCAGAGAACAAGAATAAATACTTGAAGCCACAAAAGGCCCCAAATAGGCAAAGCAAATTTGAGAAAAACAAAAACAGCTGGAAATACAATAATCCTTGATTTCTAGATATACTAAAAAGTTATTGTAATTAAAACCCTATGGTAATGACATAAAAATAGACATACAAAATGTAACCGGATAAAGATCTCAGAAATAAACACACACTGATATGTTCAATTAATCTACGGCAAAGAAGGTGAGACTATACAATGAGGAAAATACTGTCTCTTTGATAAGTAATGCTGGGAAAACTTCACATTAAATTCCAATAAACAGTTACGTCCAGTAAAACTGGGCCATTTTCTTACACTATATGGAAAGATAGACCCAATATAAATTGAAAATATGAATAAATGATCTGGAACCATAAAATCTCTTTAAAATACATAGATGGGGATATCCTAGAGATCTGCCTTAACAACATTATTCTAGATGTGTCTTCCTACTCAATGGAAACAAAAGCAAACACAAACTATTGGGATTATGTCAAATAAGATTTGCACACCAAAGGAAATCAATAAAATCAAAAGATTGAAGTTAATAAATAAGATTGAGTACACCTATCTTAATGAGCCCTGATAAATGTATAGAATTATTGAATCATTATATTGTACACTTGAAACTAACATAACACTGCACATTAATTTTAGTTGAATAAAATGAACAACAACAACAAAAACAGTAAAAATATCCCCCAAACCAAAGGCAACCTAGTGAATGGAAGAAAATATATTCAAAATCTATATTTAATAAGGGGTTGACATACAAAATATATTTTAGGGATACATGGGTGTCTCAGTTGGTTAAGCATCTGCTTTCAGCTCAAGTAATGATCTCAGGGTCCTGGGATCAAACCCCACAGGGAGCCTCCTTCTCCTTCTCCCTCTGCCATTCCTCCTGCTTGTGCTCTCTGTCTCTCTTTAGCTCTAGGTGAAATAAATGAATGGAAATTTTTATATATATATATATATATATATATATATATATATATATATATATATACATATATATATATGTATATATATATATATAAAACTCGACACCAAAAAAAAAAACCCTCATTAAAAGTGGACAGAGATCCTGACTTTTTTTTCCCAAGAAGGACATGCAAATGAAAACAGACAGTGTAAAAAAAATCCTTAACATTACTAATCACCGGGAAAATGCAAATCAAAACTGCAATGAGATACCATATCACACATGCAAGAATGAATACTGTAAGATAAAGAAAAAATAAACAGTGTTGGTGAGGTTGTAGAGAAGTGGGAGCTCTCATGCATTGTTCATGAGAATATACATTGGTGCAGCCTTGGTTAAACTACTACGTATTTTATTTATTTATTTATTTATTTGATGCCATTGTAAATTGGATCAGTTTCTTAATTTCTATTTTTTTTAAGATTTTATTTATTTATTTGTCAGAGAGAGAGAGAGAGAGAGCGAGCACAGGCAGACAGAGTGGCAGGCAGAGGCAGAGGGAGAAGCAGGCTCCCTACAGAACAAGGAGGCCGATGTGGGACTCGATCCCAGGACGCTGGGATCATGACCTGAGCTGAAGGCAGCGGCTTAACCCACTGAGCCACCCAGGCGTCCCAGTTTCTTAATTTCTAATTCAAATAGTTTGATATTAGTCTATGTAGCACAACGCATTTTGTACATTGACTTTGTATCTTGCAACTTTAATGAATATATTTATGAATTTATTTATTGGTTGAAGAGTGTCAGTTTTACTTCTTTATAAGTTATGATTAGTTATATATATTTTCTTGCCTAGTGGCTTTACCAGGACCTCCAATACTCGCCTTGTTCTTGATAGTAGAAGAAAAGAAACAGGAGAGTGCAGGGCATGGTCATGCCTGCTGGCTTTAGTGAGACATTAGAAGAGCACGGGGCTGGGTTAGCTATTATTATCTGCAATCAAAGTTAATTAAAGTCTGGGGACTATGTTCCCATAGGTCATTCACTTCAAAGGTTTCCAAAATGATAACAAATTACTAAGGAACCTACCAATTTAGATCTTACCTGTTATACCAACCAGTATTTAATATACATAGTATTGTATAATCATAGTCGCTAGGCTCATTCCCAAAATGTATGTCTCTCCATCAACACCAAGTCAATTCCATTCATTTCCTATGCAAAAGAATTCTAATTCTGCATAGTGAGAATATAATACTTGATCACAGAAAACCTAAACGTTGTTATCAATTCCAAGAGGCAGCGGTGTCTGGAGATAAGTAGAATCTAAGGTAGATACTAAACTAGCAGAAAAAAGAAAAGCATCTTGAACTACAACTGGTAATGGATATTCTGTAGAAAATTTGTATGCTTATTAAGTTTCACAGATGTCAGACTTTGGTGATTATACCTACAAAAGGCAAAATAACTGTGAGAGTCTTAAATGAATATTTCATATACTTCCCAGGGTTCAGATACAGAAGAAAGCTATATGAAATTGTAATGTTTCTGTTTGACTAACTGCCTGGATGATATTTATTAAATAACTGTGTTATAAATACTCTTGTATGACCAAACCTGGCATAATTTGGAGCAGGCATCACTCATGATGTTGAGGGAGATATTTGAGAGTGAGAATTACCAAAATTTCAGACTCGAATCTCATATTATCTTTTCCTTTATTCTGTTATGTTAGTCACCATACTGTACATCATTAGTTTTTTTTTTAAGGTTCAGGGATTTTTTTTAAGATTTTATTTATTTGACAGATAGAGATCACAAGTAGAGATGCAGGCAGAGAGAGGACGAAGCAGGCTCCCTGCTGAGCAGAGAGCCCAATGCAGGGCTTGATCCCAGGACTCTGGGATCATGACCTGAGCCAAAGGCAGAGCCTTTAACCCACTGAGCCACCCAGGTGCCCCACATCATTAGTTTTTGATGTTGTGTTCCATGATTCATTGTCAAAACTGATATTTTCAAAGATCTGCCAAAACTCAGTGACCAAGTGAATCTCATAATAATCTCCTTAATTATCCTATTGCTTTTTGGAAAACTGGGGCACCTGGGTGTCTCAGTGAGTTAAAGGCTCTGCATTTGGCTCAGGTCATGATCCCAGGATTCTGGGATTGAGCCCCTGTCAGGCTCTCTGCTCAGCAGGGAGCCTGCTTCCACCTCTAGCTCTGCCTGCCTCTCTGCCTACTTGTGATCGCTGCCTGTCAAATAAATAAATAAATAAATAAATAATCTTAAGAAAAAAAAAGAAAAACTATCTAGGGACGGAGTTATGATTTATTTTCATTTTCCTTGTGCATACCTACATAAGCACAACCTCAAATCATGCCAAAAATAATGGCATGATGTGTTCCTAAAATGATATAAAGAGTCATAATGTGGAAGACTTTTTAAAAGCTCAGTAAAATCCTATCGTTAATGTAACATTGCACTCTGCATTTGGAGTAGATTGATCTTCTAGATTAGATTAAAGAAATAATGGAAATATATTTATTAGTTATTCCAATAAATAGTTATTCCAATGGATTTCATTAATTGATGCAATTGCTTTATTATTGTGGAACAATTCAATAAATATTTCAAAAATTTTAATAAATGACAGTACATTTTTCTACTCCAAGAATTACTATCTGTAGTCTGGTTGCACTGTAATTCATGGTTTTTTAATTCTTAAAACACAACCAATAGCTTTTGGTTTTTCTTTTCCCCAGGCAGGTAGTTATTCACTGATACAAATTTACAAAATAGTAATTAAAATATCAAGTAAATATCAATTACACACATGTAGTTTTTTTTTTTCTTTTAAAAAATATTTATTGGGGCACCTGGGTGGCTTAGTGGGTTAAGCCTCTGCCTTCAGCTCAGGTCAGGATCCCAGGGTCCTGGGATCGAGCCCCACGTCAGGCTCTCTGCTCAGCAGGGATCCTGCTTCCCCCTCTCTCTCTGCCTGTCTCTCTATCTACTCTCTCTCTGTCAAATAAATAAAATCTTTTAAAAAAATATTTATTTATTTTACACAGAGAGAGAGCACACAAGCAAGAGGAGCAGTAGAGGGAAAAGGAGAAGGAGGACCTCTGTAAAGCAGGAGGAGCCCAATGTGGGGCTTGATCCCAGTATCCTGGGATTATGACCTGAGCCGAAGGCAGTCACTTAACCAGCTGAGTCACCCAGGCTCCCTATATTATTTTTCTTTACTGTGGTGTTTCGTTTCAAAGTCAGTACACATTACCTCCTTTTCTTTATTACCCATATTTTTAAAGTCTTTTCCATTAGCATGCTGAAAGTTATAGAGTTATATACTGATAGCCTTGACGATTTATGTGGCTTGTATAATTGGTTATAATTCAGACCTAAAACAGACTGCAGAAGAGGGCTGCAATATTGTCACTGATAATAAATAATAATAATAATAATAATAATAGATAAATTTTGAGCACTTGGAATGTGTCATGCCTCACAAACATCTAATCACAGAGGTCCTTCTATTATTCTTATTCTAGGAAAAGAATAAAATATTTTTAGCAGACAGATAAATTTCTAAGCTCAGTGGAGAAAGTGAGGGAAGAAACCAAGCCAATCCATGGAACACGTATGTGTATGATATAAATATGCATATTTATATGTACAATATGTTTATAAGTATGAGAGCATAAATATGTATGTTTATATCTTGCCTATACATGTTCCATGAAGTTATTTGGGGGATGGGATGAAGAAATTGAAAACTTATGGTTTATACAGTTCAAAACTGTTAAATAATAATCTGTGTTGGAACTCTTTTTTTTTAAAGATTTTATTTATTTATTTATTTGACAGACAGAGATCACAAGTAAGCAGAGAGGCAGGCAGAGAGAGAGGAGGAAGCAGGCTCCCTGCTGAGCAGAGAGCCCGATGCGGGGCTCAATCCCAGGACCCTGGGATCATGACCCGAGCCAAAGGTAGAGGCTTTAACCCACTGAGTGACCCAGGCGCCCCTGTGTTGGAATTCTAATTCTTTTCTCACTTATCTATGCAATATGAGTTTGACAGTACAGAGTATTTCCTTAGTCTTTAAACTTATATGAGTTTTCTGTGTCCTAGGGTAGACGCACCTCAAATTAAATGTTGGATCACTCTTCACAACTTGCCTTACTCAGATCTTTCTTTGTGTTTATATCACCCTATAAGAGCCTTAGTTTAAGCATTTTTATTACTCTCTTGTTATCTGTTGGTATAAATGATTCCATGTCTAAACTCATGTGTATATGTGTGTATATAAACTTATATACATATATAATGGCCACTCAATAAATTTAGAATGAAAATAAGTAAATGGTGATGATTTTTCAAGAACTACTTTATTTTCCAGAGATAATATAAGTATAATTTTAGCAAGATTAGAGAGCAGGCTCATTAGTGACAGAAGAAGAAGAATAATTAGCTTCTTATTTTATATTTCAACAGAATTATGACTAAGAGAAAAACAAATATCTTTAGAGCATACATTTACCACAAAATAGTCTGAATATACAAACCCAGAAAAGGACCATTACCTTAACCTAGGGAATGCCAATGTTTTGTATTATGAAATTTCCTCCTGCATTAATAGAGATCAGGATTTCAAGCTATTTTGATGTCTGTGTTTCATCAATACCAGCTTCTAAGAAACACTGAAGCATATGGAAACTTCTACATGTACTACATTTCTCTTTCTTAGATTGGGGTGGGTTCTCCACTTTTCAGCAAGGTGTCATGGAGGGTAAAATCTTTTGTTCTCACCGGGAATGCGATTGCAGTGAAGGTATTTATCATACATTCAATTTTGAAATGTGTCCTGCTGAACTCCATGTACACTGTCAGCCGTATGGATAATAAGTATTTATTAGACATATACTCTTTTGAAGCTATTTTATTAACAATACAGAATATTTATGGCTTCCAGGAGGGGAAATAGGTCTGGCAATTTTCATTAGTATACTTATGTCATCATGACTAGCCAAAAATAAATTAATATGGGATCTCTTTAATATTTTATTAAAGATTGATTTTTAATTATTTAAAGATTTTATTTATTTATTTACAGACAGAGATCACAAGTAGGCAGAGAGGCAAGCAGAGAGAGAGAGATGCGGAAGCAGGCTCCCCACTGAGTAGAGAGCCAAATGTGGGGCTTGATCCAGAACCCTGAGATCATGACCTGAGCCACCCAGGCGCCCCTGATTTGTAATTTTAAATGAAATTAAATGAGTTAATTTGATCGTCCTCTTTCCCCCCTCAAATTTACAAGATTTAATAACTAAGATCCATAATTATTAAACAATAGGCACAACTTTATGTTTATATTTGTAGAAAGTTGATCCATAGTTTTTACAACATTCTCTGGTAAAGAAAGAAAGAAAGAAAAAAGAAAGAAAAAAGAAAGAAAGAAAGAAAGAAAGAAAGAAAGAAAGAAAGAAAGAGAAGAATCCACTCAACAGAGTTTAAAAGGCACTGAACTTATCTTTTTTTTTTCCTAATATTATCTATTTAAGAAATAGTTAGACAATTGCTCAGCAATAATAGTGAGATATCTCTGGTGAGATGATGGCAAATTTTATGGGATTCTAAAGATGGTGAGAAAGATATAAAATTTTACATCCAACTATTGATATAAGACCTGTATTAAATGTCACCATTTCTAATCCATTTGATTTGTCTCCCAACCCGTTACATTTCTTTTAGAGGTATGGTAGGTGGAAACAAATCCTCTGTAACTGATTTCATCCTTGTGGGGCTCTTTCCTGAATTTCAGCATTATATTGTCCTCAACTTCATGATCATTTTTATCTACACTTTTGCCTTCCTGGGAAACACACTTCTGATTGTCTTGATTTGGGGAGACTCTCGGCTCCATACACCCATGTACATTCTCCTCAGTCAACTCTCTCTCATTGACTTGACATTAACTTCCACCATTGTCCCAAAGATGGCTTCTAATTTTTTCACAGGGAAAAGGACAATATCATGGATTGGCTGTGGAACACAGAGTTTCTTCTTCCTAATGTTGGGAATGTCGGAGTGTCTCATCCTGACTCTGATGGCTTATGACCGCTATGTGGCTGTCTGCAACCCACTGCGTTACCCAATTATCATGAGCCCCAGGTTCTGTATGCACATGGTTTTGGGGTGTTGGATTGGAGGCTCTGTAAGTTCATTTATCCATACAGTCTACCCTATGCATTTTCCCATCTGTGGGTCACGGGAGATCCATCACTTCTTCTGTGAGGTCCCAGTCCTCATTAAGCTCTCCTGTGAAGACACGTCAGTATATCAGTTAGTGGTGGTGGTGACAAGCATTGTGTTGCTTGTTGTACCTTTCAGTCTCATCACAGCTTCCTATACTCTCATCTTCCTCGCGGTCTTCCATATGAACTCTGTCAAAGGAAGGAAAAAAACCCTGGCCACCTGCTCTTCCCATTTAACTGTGGTGAGTCTCTTCTTTGGCCCAAACATATTTATCTATATGACTTTCACTTCCTCCCATAGTGCAGAGCAGGACCAAGCTCTTTCTGTATTCAGCAATATCCTAACCCCCATGTTAAATCCCCTAATTTACAGCCTGAGGAACAAGGAGGTTGTGGCAGCTCTCAAGAAACTTATGGGGAGATGTGTGCTTTCTTACTAGATGAAAACTACACCTGAGCTGTGGTAAAACAAAACAAAACAAAACATGTTTATAACACAGACAAAAGTACCACTTTGAATGGTGTTGTTGGATTTAGGAAACCATGCTGATTGTGGCTTTATGTAAACAGACCTATTCATATGTGATTTTTTAGTATTCCAATGCAGGTTTCTTCATTTTACTTATAAATATCATTTGGGCATTATTAAGGCCTGGTAACAGATATTAAGGAGAGCATGTATTGCATGGAGCACTGGGTGTTACACGTAAGCAATGAATCTTGGAACAGTACACCAAAACTAATAATGTACTGTATGATGACTAACATAACATAATAAAAAAAAGTTAGAAAAAAGCTAATAAAATTATTTTGCATTTAAAAAGTAAATTTAATCTGAAATCTGAGATTACAAATTTTTCTTTAAATAAAATGAGAATCAATGTCTGGGTTTCACTTTGAACTTAGCATTCTTGAATCTGTTTGGTATTAAAGGTAGCAATATTAGAGAAAGACAAGAAGACAATGTAAGAGGAGGATCCTGAGCTTACCTCCCATCCTGGATACAGTGAGGTATCATCTACATTGATGCAACTAACTCTTAAAACAACATGGAGCCAAATGGCAGAAAAACATTCCATAGTTAATCACAGAGAGAAGACCACATAAAAAAGGGAGACATCATTGGGAATCTCCGTGAAATCAATAAATCTATGAAAGTCACCTCAAAGTATAAAGATGTGAAAGGATCAGAGTCCACACCAGGTGCCCCTCATACAGGGGACATGCACAGGGTAGAAGAGTCTCCATAATATCTGACTTTGAAAGTCAGTGGAGCTAAACTTTGAGGCTTCAAAATAGGTAGCTAAACTCTTAGAGAGCTGGTGGGTAACAGCAAAACAATTACACACTTTTTTTCAACCAGCATACTAAATAAATAATGCATCCCAAGACACAGTACACTGAGGTATCGTGAAGATTTATTTACTAATCTTATAACATGTGGCAGAAGGCCAGGGATATTTCAATTTCTACAGGAACAAAAGTCCTAGTAGGTGCCATATATTTTCCCCTCATGTGATCAATATAGTTAGAGTCTCAGGGGAGCCAGCAGTAACACACTCCATCAACATTGTAAGCACTGTGTACCCTGTCCTTGCATTTTCCCTGCAGACCTGCATCATCTCAACCTCTCATATTGGCATGCACCCTTCTAAAATGATGAGAAGATATAACCTAATATACCAGAATGCCTGCAATTCCAGCAATCTGGCTTCTTAGCAGGCTGTGCAGGGAGAACGATCTCCCATTTAGTATACTCACAAATGTGGTAGATAGACTAATTGCAGACAGCTAGGCTGACTGTCAGCTCTCACCACCAACAAGCTCACAGCAAACTCATACATGCCTCTCAACAACTCCGTGGCCCAACAACACTCACTTCACCCACAGGAGGCAAAGTTGGTCATTGCAGCTAACTAAGCTGAAAGCAATTGCAGCTCAGCCAAAACAGGAGTGCATGCTATCCTCACAGGGGACACTGCTGGGGTACCTGGTTCTAGTGACCAGTGGAATTCTCTGCAAGGCAGTACAGGATATCTTCTACACATGTCACTAGTTTCAAGACCAGGAGATGTAGCTGACCTACTTAATACATAGAAAAAAAGCACAAAGAATCAAAATGAGGAAACAGAGAAATATGGCCCAAATGAAGCAACAAGAAAAAAAAAATAGAGAAAAAGATAAATGAATTGGAGATAAGCAATATGCCTGGTAAAAAACTGAATGTAGTGGGTATAAAGATGCTCACTGGACTTGAGAAAAAAGTGGATGAACTCAATGAGAACTTCAACACAGAGATAGAGTTGTTTCTCTATATTTCAAAGAGAATATTGAAATATATTTCAATATTTGAATACTGGATATTCAATATTCAATATTTCAAAGCTGAATAATGCAACAACTGAAATAAAAAATACACAAGAGGAAATCAAGAGCAGATTAGAATATGCAGAACAGATCAGTAATGTGAAAACAGAATAATGAAAAGAAACCAAGCTTCAAAGCAAAGATTAATAATAATAATAATAATAATAATAATAATAATAAAGGATATGTAAGAGAAATCTGTGATATCATTAAACATAATGATATTTGCATTAGGGATCTTGGAAGAAAAAATGAAGTGGGCAGAAAATTTATTTGAATAAATATAGATAAAACTTTCTCTAATCAGAAGGATCCAATATCAAGATCCAGAAAACACAGTGAGCATCGAACAAGATGAACCAAAGGCAGGCCACAGCAATGTACATAATTAATAGAACAAAATGACAAAATGAAAAAAAAAAATTTTTTTTAAGATTTATTTTTTTATTTGGCAGACAGAGATCACAAATAGGCAGAGAGGCAGGCAGAGAGAGAGAGGAAGGGAAGCAGGCTCCCTGCTGAGCAGAGAGCCCGATGCGGGGCTTGATCCCAGGACCCTGGGATCATGACCTGAGCTGAAGGCAGAGGCTTTAACCCACTGAGCCACCCAGGCGCCCCACAAAATGAAAAATTTAAGAGCAATAAGAGAAACAGTTATAAATGAGGGGAACCCTATAATGTGATCAGCTATATTTTCTTAGTTTTGTTTTTTGTTTTTGTTTTTTTTTTTTAAGATTTTATTTATTTATTTGAGAGAGAGACAGTGAGAGAGAGCATGAGCAAGGAGAAGGTCAGAGGGAGAAGCAGACTCCCCATGGAGCCGGGAGCCCGATGTGGGACTCGATCCTGGAACCCCGGGATCATGACCTGAGCCAAAGACAGTCGTCCAACCAACTGAGCCACCCAGGCGTCCCTTAGTTTTGTTTTTTGTTTGTTTGTTTATTTTTAGTATGTACTTTGCAGGTTAGGAAAAATAAGCATGACATATTTAAATTGCTCAAAGGAAAAAAAAACACCAACCAAAATACTCAAATGAGCATTTTTATCATTCACAATGAAGGAGAGATACTTTCGTAAACAAGCAAAAGTTAAGACTTTAGCAACACTAAACAAGTTTTGAAAGAAATGTTAAAGGAAATTGTTTAAGTGGAAAGAAAATGCCTAAACTTTATGCAATAAATTATATAAAAAAAAATTCCACAGGTGAAAGCAAACAAAGTTAGTAGATTAATCACTTATAAAGCCAGTATAAAGGTTAAAACACAAGTAGTAAAATAAATTACATCTTTAAAAAGGTAAAAACACTCAAAAATTTTAAAATGTAAAATGTGATGTCCAATGTATAAAACATTGAGGGGATAGTAAAATTTTAGTGTTTATAGAATGTCTTCAAATTTAAGTAACCATGAACTTTACATGAATGACTCTACACATAAAATATCATACATGAACACAATGGTAACCACAGATCAAAAACTTAAAATTTGTATGAAAAGTAATGAGAAAGAGATCTAAGCATAACACTAAAGAAATCCATCAAACCACAAGAAAAGGGAAAATAAGAGGAAATAAACTGAAAAGAAACAGCAACAAAAAATAACAAAATGTCAACAAATATATAACTATCAGTAATTACTTTACGTTCCACACAATGAATCTTGGATCACTGAAAAAATGAAATAAAAAATTTTGAATTTTCCACTAAAGGAAATAATAATTACTTTAAGTGGAATGGGATTAAATGTTCCAACCAAAAGACATAGGGTAACTAAATGAATAAAAAAAAAAGACCTATATATATATATGTTGCGTTCAAGAGATTTATTTGAGACCTAAATCCACATACAGAATGAAAGTGGGAAAATTTTATATATATATATATGTACCTATATATACACACACATACATATATATGTGTATATATATATATGATATATATGTATGGTATATATATATATACACACACAGACATATATATGTATGTGTGTATATATATGTACATATATATGCACACATATACAGAATGAAAGGGGGGAAAAGGGGGAAAATTATATATAATTTTCCCCCTTTCATTCTGAATGTGTGTATGTGTATATATATATATATATATATATATATATATATATATATATATACACACCATATATATACCATGGTGTGTGTGTGTGTGTATGTGTGTGTATTTTATATATACATATATATACACACACACATATATATATATATATATATATATATATATATATGCCATAATATATATGGTATATATAACTATGGTGTATATATATATATATATATATATACACACACACACACCAAAAAATGAAAGAAAAGGAAAGAAAAACATTTGTGTCAATATTTATTTATTTTTTTTAAAGATTTTATTTATTTATTTTACAGAGAGAGATTATAAGTAGACAGAGAGGCAGGCAGAGAGAGAGGAAGCGAAGCAGGCTCCCTGCCGAGCAGAGAGCCTGATGCGGGACACAATCCCAGGACCCTGAGATCATGACCTGAGCTGAAGGCAGCGGCTTAACCCACTGAGCCACCCAGGCACCCTATATCAATATTTATATCAGAAAAAATACTTTAAAAACTATTATATATTTAATTAGTTAAATATATAATATTTTATATTATATATTATATATATTTTTCCCCATTCATTCTGTATGTGTGTGCATATATATATATATACCATACATATATATCATATATATACACATACATATATACAATCATACATATACATACATATATACACATTCATATATACATGTATGTATATACACATACATATACATATGTATGTCTGTGTATATATATATATATATATATATATATATATATATATATATATATGTATAACGAAAATGAAAGAAAAGAAAAAAAAGGTGGGTACCAATAGTTATATCAGAAAAAATATACTTTAAAAAATACCATAGTAACAGAAAAAGGAGTATATTAACAATGAAGAAAAGAAATAATTAATTCAACAACAGGTAAAAGTTAAGAAATATCTATAACCTTTACACATATGAATCAGAACATCAAAGAAGAAATAGCAAAAAACATAGAAATAAAGGAAAATGAGAACACAACAGTCTAAAACCTTTAGGATGCAGCAAAAGCAGTCCTAGGAGAGAAGTATATAGCAATATGCACCTACCCTAAGAAGTAAGAAAACTGTCAAATAAACAATTTAATGTTATACCCAAAGGATCTAGGAAAAGAACAAAAGATGAAGCCTAAATCCAGGGGGATAAGAGAAATAGTTTAGATTAGAGAAGACATAAATAATACAGAAACTTAGAACAAAATAAACAATAAAACACATCAATGAAATGAGGAGCTGGGAGCACCTGGATGACTCAGTTAATTTAGCATCTGCCTTAGACTCAAGGTCAAGCCTGGTGTCCTGGGATTGAGCCCCACTTCAGGCTCTGTGCTTCTCCCCCTCCCTCTGTTCCACTGGCCCTGCTTTCTTGCTCATTCTCTCTCTCTCTCTCTCTCAAATAAATAAATAAATAAAATCCTTTAAAAAAAGAAAGAAAAGAAATGAAGAGCTGTGTCTTTTGAAAAAATTGATAAAATTAAATAAACCCCTAGTGAGGTCTAGCATGAAGAAAGAAAGAACACACACACACACACAAATGAAATCGCAAATTAGAGAGGAGAAATAACAACCAACACCACAGAAATACAACAAATTATAAGCAAATGTTTGAAAAACTATACAGTAACAAATATCATCAAAATGTCTATATCACCCAAAGCAATCTATACATTTAATGCGACCCCAATCAAAATACAATCATCATTTTTCACAGAATTACAGCAAAGAATCCTAAAATTTGTATGTAAACAAAAAAGATCCTGAATAGCAAAAGCAATTTTAAAAATGAAAAGTAAAGCAAAGCTGAAGGCATAATTCTGTACGTCATTATATTAGTTGTTATATTACAGATACGCAGTGATCAAGACAGTATGGCACAGGCACACAAAAAAGTGATATATATAGAACAGAATAGAAAACCCATATTTGAATCTACAACTAAATGGTCAACTGATCTTAGACAAAGCAGGGATGAATATCCAAAGGGAATGACAGTTTTTCAACAGACAATGTTGAGGAACTGGGAGAGCAACATTCAAAAGAATGAAAGTACACTACTTTCTTACACCACACACAAAATAAATTCAAAATGGATTAAAAGACTAAATGTGAGACCTGAAGCCATTAAAAAAATAATAGAGCAGAACACAGGCAATAATCACTTTGACTTTGGCTTTAACAACTTCTTTCTAGAGTTAAGGGAAATAGAAGCAAAAGCAAACTACTGGGACTTCATCAAAATGAAAAGCTTCTTTACAAAAAAGGAAACAATCAATGACACTAAAAAGGAAAACTTCAGAATGGGAGAAGATATTTGCAAATGGCATGTCTGATAAAGGGTTAGTATCCAAATTATATGAAGAACACATGAAACTCAGCATCCTAAAAAGAAATAATCCATTTAAAAACTTAGCAGAAGACATAAATAGACATTTTCCCAAAGAATGTATCCAGATGGCCAACAGACATATGAAAAGACATTTGATATCACACCTCATCAGGGAAACACAAACCAAAACTACAATGAGATATGACTTCACAACTGTCAGAATGGCTAAAATCAACAACACAAAGTATAGATATTAGTCAAGATGTGGAGAAAGTGTAGCCCAATTGCACTGTTGATGGGGCTGTGAACTGGTGAAGCCACTGTGGAAAAAAAGTATAGAGGTTCCTTAAAAAGTTAAAAATATAACTACCATATGATCCAGCAATTGGATTTACCCCCAAAACACAAAAATGTTCATTCAAATGCATACATGAACCCCAATATTTATAGCAGCATTGTCTACAATAGCCAAATTATAGAAAAAGCCCAAGTGTCCATCAACAGATGAAGGATAAAGAAAAAGAAAATGAAGTGTGTGTGTGTGTGTGTGTGTGTGTGTGTGTGTGTCTGTGTGTGTTTGTGGTTGTACACACAATGGAATATTACTCATCCATAAAACAATGAAATCTTGCCATTTGCAATAACATGGATGGAGTATTGTGCTAAGTGGATTAAGTCAGCCAGAGAAAGACAAATGATTTCATTCATGTGTTG
Organism: Lutra lutra; assembly: GCF_902655055.1. NCBI lineage: Eukaryota > Metazoa > Chordata > Mammalia > Carnivora > Mustelidae > Lutra > Lutra lutra. The sequence goes on along the minus strand of NC_062282.1, from coordinate 155,280,947 downwards.
AATTTAAGAAATAAAACATAAGAACCAAGGAACAAAATGGAGAAATAAAGGTATACCAAGGAACAGACTCTTTACTATAGATACAAACTAATGGTTACCAGAGGCGAGGTGGGTGGAAGGATGAGTTAAATAGATGATGGGGATTAAACAGGGTGCTTGCTGTAATGAGCACTGGGTGTTGTATGGAATTGTTGAATCATTGAGGGGATAGTAAAATTTTAGTGTTTATAGAATGTCTTCAAATTTAAGTAACCATGAACTTTACATGAATGACTCTACACATAAAATATCATACATGAGGGGAGGAGTCAAGATGGCGGAGAAGTAGCAGGCTGAGACTACTTCGGGTAGTGGGAGATCAGCTAAATAGCTTATCTAAAGATTGCAAACACCTACAAATCCAATGGGAGATTGAAGAGAAGAAGAACAGCAATTCCAGAAACAGAAAATCAACCACTTTCTGCAAGGTAGGACTGGCGGAGAAGTGAATCCAAAGCGACGGGAAGATAGACCGCGGGGGGAGGGGCCAGCTCCCAGCGAGCAGCGGAGCAACGGAGCAAAATCAGGACTTTTAAAAGTGTGTTCCGCTGAGGGACATCGCTCCAGAGGCTTAACTGGGGTGAAGCCCAGGCGGGGTCAGCGCAGCCTCAGGTCCCGCAGGGTCGCAGAAGGATCGGGGGTGTCTGAGTGTCGCAGAGATTACCGGTATTAGAACGGGGAAGCCGGCTACAGAGACAGAGCCGAGGAGTGACTCTCAGCTCGGGGTTGCCTTGAACCGGTCGCAGGCTCGTTCAGCTTGGAGCGCGGCCAGAGGCCAGGGTGGCGGGAGTCATTGGGCGCTCTTCTCTGAGGGCGCACTGAGGAGTCGGGCCCCGGGCTCTGGGCTCCTCCGGGCCGGAGACCGGGAGGCCGCCATCTTTATTCCCGTCCTCCGGAACTCTACGGAAAGTGCTCAGGGAACAAAAGCTCCCGAAAGCAAACCCGAGCGGATTACTCATCGCGGCCCCGGGTAAGGGCGGTGCAACTCCGCCTGGGGCAAAGACGCTTGAGAATCACTACAACAGGCCCCTCCCCCAGAAGATCAACGGGAAACCCAGCCAGGACCAAGTTCACCTACCAAGGAGAGCGGCGGAATTCCAGAGGAGAAGAAAGCAAAGCACGGAACTCATGGCTTTCTCCCCATGATTTTTTAGCCTTGCAGTTAATTTAATTTTTTTTTCTTTTTCAATTTTTTTTTCTTTTTCTCTTCTTCTGCTAATTTTTTTTAACTTTTACCGTTTTCGTTTTTAACGTTTTTTAAATAGTTTATCTAATATATATATTTTTTTCCTCTTTTTATATTTTTTCTTTATCGGCTTTCTTTTTTTTAATAGTTTCTTTTTTCTTTATTTCTTTCTTTCTGAACCCCTTTTTATCCCCTTTCTCCCCCCTCACAATTCGGGATCTCTTCTGATTTGGCTAAAGCATATTTTCCTGGCGTTGTAGCCACCCTTTTAGTATTTTACTTGCTCCTTCATTAACTCTTATCTGGACAAAATGACAAGGCGGAAAAATTCACAACAAAAAAAAGAACAAGAGGCAGTACCAAAGGCTAGGGACCTAATCAATACAGACATTGGTAATATGTCAGATATAGAGTTCAGAATGACGATTCTCAAGGTTCTAGCCGGGCTTGAAAAAGGCATGGAAGATATTAAAGCAACCCTCTCGGGAGATATAAAAGCCCTTGCTGGAGAAATAAAAGAACTAAAATCTAACCAAGTTGAAATCAAAAAAGCTATTAATGAGGTGCAATCAAAAATGGAGGTTCTCACTGCTAGGATAAATGAGGCAGAAGAAAGAATTAGCGATATAGAAGACCAAATGAGAGAGAATAAAGAAGCTGAGCAAAAGAGGGACAAACAGCTACTGGACCACGAGGGGAGATTTCCAGAGATAAGTGACACCATAAGACGAAACAACATTAGAATAATTGGGATTCCAGAAGAAGAGGAAACAGAGAGGGGAGCAGAAGGTATATTGGAGAGAATTATTGGAGAGAATTTCCCCAATATGGCAAAGGGAACAAGCATCAAAATCCAGGAGGTTCAGAGAACCCCCCTCAAAATCAATACGAATAGGTCCACACCCCGTCACCTAATAGTAAAATTGACAAGTCTTAGTGACAAAGAAAAGATCCTGAAAGCAGCCCGGGAAAAGCAGTCTGTAACGTACAATGGTAAAAATATTAGATTGGCAGCAGACTTATCCACAGAGACCTGGCAGGCCAGAAAGAGCTGGCATGATATATTCAGAGTACTAAATGAGAAAAACATGCAGCCAAGAATACTATATCCAGCTAGGCTATCATTGAAAATAGAAGGAGAGATTAAAAGCTTCCAGGACAAACAAAAACTGAAAAAATTTGCAAACACCAAACCAGCTCTACAGGAAATATTGAAAGGGGTCCTCTAAGCAAAGAGAGACCCTAAAAGTAGTAGATCAGAAAGAAACAGAGACAATAAACAATAACAGTCACCTTACAGGCAATACAATGGCACTAAATTCATATCTCTCAATACTTACCCTGAATGTTAATGGGCTAAATGCCTCAATCAAAAGACACAGGGTATCAGAATGGATAAAAAAACAAAACCCATCTATATGTTGCCTACAAGAAACTCATCTTAAACCGGAAGACACCTCCAGGTTTAAAGTGAGGGGGTGGAAAAGAATTTAACATGCTAATGGACATCAGAAGAAAGCAGGAGTGGCAATCCTTATATCAGATCAATTAGATTTTAAGCCAAAGATTATAATAAGAGATGAGGAAGGACACTATATCATACTCAAAGGAACTGTCCAACAAGAAGATCTAACAATTTTAAATATCTATGCCCCTAACGTGGGAGCAGCCAACTATATAAACCAATTAATAACAAAATCAAAGAAACACATCGACAAGAATACAATAATAGTAGGGGATTTTAACACTCCCCTCACTGAAATGGACAGATCATCCAAGCAAAAGATCAACAAGGAAATCAAAGCCTTAAATGACACACTGGACCAGATGGACATCACAGATATATTCAGAACATTTCATCCCAAAGCAACAGAATACACATTCTTCTCTAGTGCACATGGAACATTCTCCAGAATAGATCACATTCTTGGTCCTAAATCAAGTCTCAACCGGTATCAAAAGATTGGGATCATTCCCTGCATATTTTCAGACCACAATGCTCTAAAGCTAGAACTCAATAACAAGAGGAAATTTGGAAAGAACCCAAATACATGGAGACTAAACAGCATCCTTCTAAAGAATGAATGGGTCAACCAGGAAATTAAAGAAGAATTGAAAAAATTTATGGAAACAAATGATAATGAAAACACAACGGTTCAGAATCTGTGGGACACAACAAAGGCAGTCCTGAGAGGAAAATATATAGCGGTACAAGCCTTTCTCAAGAAACAAGAAAGGTCTCAGGTACACAACCTAACCCTACACCTAAAGGAGCTGGAGAAAGAACAAGAAAGAAACCCTAAACTCAGCAGGAGAAGAGAAATCATAAAGATCAGAGCAGAAATCAATGAAATAGAAACCAAAAAAACAATAGAACAAATCAACGAAACTAGGAGCTGGTTCTTTGAAAGAATTAATAAGATTGATAAACCCCTGGCCAGACTTATCAAAAAAAAAGAGAAAGGACCCAGATAAATAAAATCATGAATGAAAGAGGAGAGATCATAACGAACACCAAAGAAATACAGACAATTATAAGAACATACTATGAGCATCTCTACGCCAACAAATTTGACAATCTGGAAGAAATGGATGCATTCCTAGAGACATATAAACTACCACAACTGAACCAGGAAGAAATAGAAAGCCTGAACAGACCCATAACCAGTAAGGAGATTGAAACAGTCATCAAAAATCTCCAAATAAACAAAAGCCCAGGGCCAGACGGCTTCCCGGGGGAATTCTACCAAACATTTAAAGAAGAACTAATTCCTATTCTCCTGAAACTGTTCCAAAAAATAGAAATAGAAGGAAAACTTCCAAACTCATTTTTTGAGGCCAGGATCACCTTGATCCCAAAACCAGACAAGGATCCCAACAAAAAAGAGTACTACAGACCAATATCCTTGATGAACACAGATGCAAAATTTCTCGCCAAAATACTAGCCAATAGGATTCAACAGTACATTAAAAGGATTATTCACCACGACCAAGTGGGATTTATTCCAGGGCTGCAAGGCTGGTTCAACATCCGCAAATCAATCAATGTGATACAACACATTAATAAAAGAAAGAACAAGAACCATATGATACTCTCCATAGATGCTGAAAAAGCATTTGACAAAGTACAGCATCCCTTCCTGATCAGAACTCTTCAAAGTGTAGGGATAGACGGCACATACCTCAATATTATCAAAGCCATTTATGAAAAACCCACTGCAAATATCATTCTCAATGGAGAAAAACTGAAAGCTTTTCCGCTAAGGTCAGGAACACGGCAGGGATGTCCGCTATCACCACTGCTATTCAACATAGTACTAGAAGTCCTAGCCTCAGCAATTAGACAACAAAAGGAAATTAAAGGCATCCAAATCGGCAAAGAAGAAGTCAAACTATCACTCTTTGCAGATGATATGATACTATATGTGGAAAACCCAAAAGACTCCACTCCAAAACTGCTAGAACTTGTACAGGAATTCAGTAAAGTGTCAGGATATAAAATCAATGCACAGAAATCAGTTGCACTTCTGTACACCAACAACAAGACAGAAGAAAGAGAAATTAAGGAGTCCATCCCATTTACAATTGCACCCAAAACTATAAGATACCTAGGAATAAACCTAACCAAAGAGACTAAGAATCTATACTCAGAAAACTATAAAGTACTCATGAGAGAAATTGAGGAAGACACAAAGAAATGGAAAAATGTTCCATGCTCCTGGATTGGAAGAATAAATATTGTGAAAATGTCTATGCTACCTAAAGCAATCTACACATTTAATGCAATTCCTATCAAAGTATCATCCATTTTTTTCAAAGAAATGGAACAAATAATCCTAAAATTTATATGGAACCAGAAAGGCCTCGAATAGCCAAAGGAATATTGAAAAAGAAAGCCAAAGTTGGTGGCATCACAATTCCGGACTTCAAGCTCTATTACAAAGCTGTGATCATCAAGACAGCATGGTACTGGCACAAAAACAGACACATAGATCAATGGAACAGAATAGAGAGCCCAGAAATGGACCCTCAACTCTATGGTCAACTCATCTTCGACAAAGCAGGAAAGAATGTCCAATGGAAAAAAGACAGCCTCTTCAATAAATGGTGTTGGGAAAATTGGACAGCCACATGCAGAAAAATGAAATTGGATCATTTCCTTACACCACACACAAAAATAGACTCAAAATTGATGAAGGATCTCAATGTGAGAAAGGAATCCATCAAAATCCTTGAGGAGAACACAGGCAGCAACCTCTTCGACGTCAGCCGCAGCAACATCTTCCTAGGAACATCACCAAAGGCAAGGGAAGCAAGGGCAAAAATGAACTATTGGGATTTTATCAAGATCCAAAGCTTTTGCACAGCAAAGGAAACAGTACACAAAACCAAAAGACAACTGACAGAATGGGAGAAGATATTTGCAAATGACGTATCAGATAAAGGGCTAGTGTCCAAAATCTATAAAGAACTTAGCAAACTCAACACCCAAAGAACAAAGAATCCAATCAAGAAATGGGCAGAGGACATGAACAGACATTTCTGCAAAGAAGAGATCCAGATGGCCAACAGACACATGAAAAAGTGCTCCATATCACTCGGCATCAGGGAAGTACAAATCAAAACCACCATGAGATATCACCTCACACCAGTCAGAATGGCTAAAATTAACAAGTCAGGAAATGACAGATGCTGGCGAGGATGCGGAGAAAGGGGAACCCTCCTACACTGTTGGTGGGAATGCAAGCTGGTGCAACCACTCTGGAAAACAGCATGGAGGTTCCTCAAAATGTTGAAAATAGAACTACCCTATGACCCAGCAATTGCACTGCTGGGTATTTACCCTAAAGATACAAACATAGTGATCCGAAGGGGCACATGCACCCGAATGTTTATAGCAGCAATGTCTACAATAGCCAAACTATGGAAAGAACCTAGATGTCCATCTACAGACGAATGGATAAAGAAGAAGTGGTATATATACACAATGGAATACTATGCAGCCATCAAAAGAAATGAAATCTTGCCATTTGCGACGACGTGGATGGAACTAGAGGGTATCATGCTTAGCGAAATAAGTCAATCGGAGAAAGACAACTATCATATGATCTCCCTGATATGAGGGAGAGGAGATGCAACATGGGGGGTTGAGGGGGTAGGAGAAGAGTAAATGAAACAAGATGGGATTGGGAGGGAGACAAACCATAAGTGACTCTTAATCTCACAAAACAAACTGAGGGTTGATGGGGGGAGGGGGTTGGGAGAGGGGGGTGGGGTTATGGATATTGGGGAGGGTATGTGCTATGGTGAGGGCTGTGAAGTGTGTAAACCTGGCGATTCGCAGACCTGTACCCCTGGGGATAAAAATATATGTTTATAAAGCTGTAAAAAAGAAAAAAAAAGAAAAAAGAAAGGATGAATACCCAAGTTTTGTAGCAACTTGGACGGGACTGGAAGAGATTATGCTGAGTGAAATAAGTCAAGCAGAGAGAGTCAATTATCATATGGTTTCACTTATTTGTGGAACATAACAAATAGCATGGAGGACAAGGGGAAATGGAGAGGAGAAGGGAGTTGAGGGAAATTGGAAGGGGAGGTGAACCATGAGAGACTATGGACTCTGAAAAACGATCTGAGAATTTTGAAGGGGTGGGGGGTGGGAGGTTGGGGGCACCAGGTAGTGGGTATTGTAGAGGGCACGGATTGCATGGAGCACTGGGTGTGGTGCAAAAATAATGAATACTGTTATGCTGAAAAAATAAAAAATTAAAATATGAAAAAAAAAAGAAAAAAAAATATCATACATGAACACAATGGTAACCACAGATCAAAAACTTAAAATTTGTTTGAAAAGTAATGAGAAAGTGATCTAAGCATAACACTAAAGAAGTCCATCAAACCACAAGAAAAGGGAAAATAAGAGGAAATAAACTGAAAAGAAACAGCAACAAATAATAACAAAATGTCAACAAGTATATAACTATCAGTAATTACTTTACGTTCCACACAATGAATCTTGGATCACTGAAAAAATGAAATAAAAAATTTTGAGTTTTCCACTAAAGGAAATAATAATTACTTTAAGTGGAATGGGATTAAATGTCCCAACCAAAAGACATAGGGTAACTAAATGAATAAAAAAAAAAGACCTATATATATATATGTTGCGTTCAAGAGATTTATTTGAGACCTAAATCCACATACAGAATGAAAGGGGGAAAATTTTATATATATATATATGTAGCTATATATACACACACATACATATATATGTGTATATATATATATATGATATATATGTATGGTATATATATATATACACACACAGACATATATGTATGTGTGTATATATATGTACATATATATGCACACATATACAGAATGAAAGGGGGGAAAAGGGGGAAAATTATATATAATTTTCCCCCTTTCATTCTGAATGTGTATATGTGTATATATATATATATATAAATATATATACACACCATATATATACCATGGTGTGTGTGTGTGTATGTGTGTGTATTTTATATATACATATATATATCACACACACATATATATATACCATAATATATATGGTATATATAACTATGGTGTATATATATATATATATATATATATATATACACACACACCAAAAAAATGAAAGAAAAGGAAAGAAAAACATTTGTGTCAATATTTATTTATTTTTTTTAAAGATTTTATTTATTTATTTTACAGAGAGAGATTATAAGTAGACAGAGAGGCAGGCAGAGAGAGAGGAAGCGAAGCAGGCTCCCTGCCGAGCAGAGAGCCTGATGCGGGACACAATCCCAGGACCCTGAGATCATGACCTGAGCTGAAGGCAGCGGCTTAACACACTGAGCCACCCAGGCACCCTATATCAATATTTATATCAGAAAAAAATACTTTAAAAACTATTATATATTTAATTAGTTAAATATATAATATTTTATATTTTATATTATATATTATATATATATATTTTTTCCCCATTCATTCTGTATGTGTGTGCATATATATATATACCATACATATATATCATATATATATACTCATACATATATACAATCATACATATACATACATATATACACATTCATATATACATGTATGTATATACACATACGTATACATATGTGTGTCTGTGTATATATATATATATATATATATATATGTATATGTATAATGAAAATGAAAGAAAAGAAAAAAAAGTGGGTACCAATAGTTATATCAGAAAAAATATACTTTAAAAAATACCATAGTAACAGAAAAAGGAGTATATTAACAATGAAGAAAAGAAATAATTAATTCAACAAAGGTAAAAAGTTAAGAAATATCTATAACCTTTACACATATGAATCAGAACATCAAAGAAGAAATAGCAAAAAACATAGAAATAAAGGAAAATGAGAACACAACAGTCTAAAACCTTTAGGATGCAGCAAAAGCAGTCCTAGGAGAGAAGTATATAGCAATATGCACCTACCCTAAGAAGTAAGAAAACTGTCAAATAAACAATTTAATGTTATACCCAAAGGATCTAGGAAAAGAACAAAAGATGAAGCCTAAATCCAGGGGGATAAGAGAAATAGTTTAGATTAGAGAAGACATAAATAATACAGAAACTTAGAACAAAATAAACAATAAAACACATCAATGAAATGAGGAGCTGGGAGCACCTGGATGACTCAGTTAATTTAGCATCTGCCTTAGACTCAAGGTCAAGCCTGGTGTCCTGGGATTGAGCCCCACTTCAGGCTCTGTGCTTCTCCCCCTCCCTCTGTTCCACTGGCCCTGCTTTCTTGCTCATTCTCTCTCTCTCTCTCTCTCAAATAAATAAATAAATAAAATCCTTTAAAAAAAGAAAGAAAAGAAATGAAGAGCTGTGTCTTTTGAAAAAATTGATAAAATTAAATAAACCCCTAGTGAGGTCAGCATGAAGAAAGAAAGAACACACACACACACACACAAATGAAATCGCAAATTAGAGAGGAGAAATAACAACCAACACCACAGAAATACAACAAATTATAAGCAAATGTTTGAAAAACTATACAGTAACAAATATCATCAAAATGTCTATATCACCCAAAGCAATCTATACATTTAATGCGACCCCAATCAAAATACAATCATCATTTTTCACAGAATTACAGCAAAGAATCCTAAAATTTGTATGTAAACAAAAAAGATCCTGAATAGCAAAAGCAATTTTAAAAATGAAAAGTAAAGCAAAGCTGAAGGCATAATTCTGTACGTCATTATATTAGTTGTTATATTACAGATACGCAGTGATCAAGACAGTATGGCACAGGCACACAAAAAAGTGATATATATAGAACAGAATAGAAAACCCATATTTGAATCTACAACTAAATGGTCAACTGATCTTAGACAAAGCAGGGATGAATATCCAAAGGGAATGACAGTTTTTCAACAGACAATGTTGAGGAACTGGGAGAGCAACATTCAAAAGAATGAAAGTAGACTACTTTCTTACACCACACACAAAAATAAATTCAAAATGGATTAAAAGACTAAATGTGAGACCTGAAGCCATTAAAAAAATAATAGAGCAGAACACAGGCAATAATCACTTTGACTTTGGCTTTAACAACTTCTTTCTAGAGTTAAGGGAAACAGAAGCAAAAGCAAACTACTGGGACTTCATCAAAATGAAAAGCTTCTTTACAAAAAAGGAAACAATCAATGACACTAAAAAGGAAAACTTCAGAATGGGAGAAGATATTTGCAAATGGCATGTCTGATAAAGGGTTAGTATCCAAATTATATGAAGAACACATGAAACTCAGCATCCTAAAAAGAAATAATCCATTTAAAAACTTAGCAGAAGACATAAATAGACATTTTCCCAAAGAATGTATCCAGATGGCCAACAGACATATGAAAAGACATTTGATATCACACCTCATCAGGGAAACACAAACCAAAACTACAATGAGATATGACTTCACAACTGTCAGAATGGCTAAAATCAACAACACAAAGTATAGATATTAGTCAAGATGTGGAGAAAGTGTAGCCCAATTGCACTGTTGATGGGGCTGTGAACTGGTGAAGCCACTGTGGAAAAAAAGTATAGAGGTTCCTTAAAAAGTTAAAAATATAACTACCATATGATCCAGCAATTGGATTTACCCCCAAAACACAAAAATGTTCATTCAAATGCATACATGAACCCCAATATTTATAGCAGCATTGTCTACAATAGCCAAATTATAGAAAAAGCCCAAGTGTCCATCAACAGATGAAGGATAAAGAAAAAGAAAATGAAGTGTGTGTGTGTGTGTGTGTGTGTGTGTGTGTGTGTGTGTGTGTCTGTGTGTGTTTGTGGTTGTACACACAATGGAATATTACTCATCCATAAAACAATGAAATCTTGCCATTTGCAATAACATGGATGGAGTATTGTGCTAAGTGGATTAAGTCAGCCAGAGAAAGACAAATGATTTCATTCATGTGTTGAATTTAAGAAATAAAACATAAGAACCAAGGAACAAAATGGAGAAATAAAGGTATACCAAGGAACAGACTCTTTACTATAGATACAAACTAATGGTTACCAGAGGCGAGGTGGTTGGAAGGATGAGTTAAATAGATAATGGGGATTAAACAGGGTGCTTGCTGTAATGAGCACTGGGTGTTGTATGGAATTGTTGAATCACCATATTGTCCAACAGAAAGTATTATTACACTGTGTGTTAACTACATAGAATTTAAATTAAGAACTTAAAAAAATGAATGACTACTACCTTCAAAATATTCAAAAAAAAAAAAAAGAAAAGGAAGAGAAAGTGGGAGAAGGAGAAGAGCTTCCAAACACATCCTACAAGTGCTATATTCCTCTGACACTAAAACCAGATGAAGAAACCACAAAAGAAGGAAACTACAGGGCAATATCCCTAATAAATACATATACAAAATTCTTAACAAAATATTAGCAAACCACATTCAACAATATTTTAAATTGGTCATTTACCATGATCAAATGATGTTTATATTGCAGATGCCTGCATGATTTAAAATATGCAAGTTCACCAATGTGATATGGTACATTAACAAAAAGAAAGATAATAATCATTATAAAACATATCTATTGGGATAAATAAAACATTATAAATAAAGAAAGAAAAATTTAATGTATATATTATATATATATTTTATATAATTATATATTTATATAAATATTTTATATATTTATTTATTAAATATTAAATATTTTATATATTTATATATATATAAATATTATATATATATAAATAAAGAAAAGCATTTGGCAAAATTCAACATCTGTTCATAAAAAAAATCTCAACAAATTGGGCTTTGAGGAACTATAACTTAATATAATAAGGGCTATACATATAAAACACACAGTAGTATACTACTCAGTGTTGAGAAAAATGAAAATTTTCTTCTAAGATCAGGAAAGACAAAGATGTCCACTCTTGCATCTTTTATTCAACATAGTACTGAGAGTCCTAACTATAACAATCAGACAAGAAGAAGAAAGGCATCCATCTTAATAAAGAAGATGTAAAACTCTGAGTATTTGTGGATGACATAATACCATATATGGAAAATCCTAGACTCTCTCCAAGAAACTATTAGAACTGATAAATGAATTCACTAAATTTGCAAGAAAAAAATTGTATAAAGAAATCTGTTGTTTTTCTATACACTAATAACAAAGTAGCAAAAAGATAAACTAAGAAAACAATCTTACTTACAATTGCACCAAAAATGCCAAGGATTGAATTTAACAAAAATAATTTCAAAAAACTTATATTTTAAAAAATGCAAGACATCAATGAAAGATATTGCAAAGATATTGGAATGGTACACTAATCTCATGTATTGGGATAAGAAATGTTGTTAAAATTTCCATACTATCCAAAGCAATCTATAGAGACAATATTATCCATAATATATCAGCAACATTTTTCACTGAACTAGACTAAATGGTAAACAGACAAACAAACAAAAAACACCTATGATGGAACCACAAAAGAGCCACAAAAGACCCCAAAACAATATTGGAATTGAAGAACAAAGCTGGTGGCATCACAACTCAAGATTTCAAAATGTAGTATGTAGCTAGAGTAATCAAAACAGCATGATACTGGCATACAAATAAAAACAAATCAGTGGAACAGAATAGACCACCCACAGTTGATATAGTCAATTAATCTACAATAAAAGAAGAATATATGATGGGGAAAGAGTCTCTTTAATAAATGTTATTGGGATAAGTAGACACCCACATTTAAAATAGTAAAACTGGGCCACCTTCTTTCTTTCTTTCTTTCTTTCTTTCTTTCTTTCTTTCTTTCTTTCTTTCTTTCTTTGTTTTTTGAAGATTTTATTTATTTATTTGACAGACAGAGATCTCAAGTAGGCAGAGACAGAGAGAGGGATAAACAGGATCCCTGCTGAACAGAAAGCCTGATGTGGGGCTCAATCCCAGGACCCTGGGATCATGACCTGAGTCAAAGGCAGAGGCTTTAACTCACTGAGCCACAGAGGCACCCCAAAACTGGGCCACTTTCTAATACCATACACAGAGATAAATTCAAAATGGATTAAAGCCCTAAATGTGAGAATCAAAACCATAAAATTCATAAAGGAGAACTTAGGAACAATTTATTTTTCATCAGTTATAGGAATTTTTTTTTACATGTGTCTTTTAGAGCAAGGGAAACAAAAGCAAAAATAAATTATTGGAGTACATCAAAAGAAAAAGCTTTTGCACAAAGAAGAGTACCATCAACAACAACAACAACAAATGCAGCCTTTTAAATTGAAGAAGATATTATCAAATGATAAATCCAATAAAGGGTTAATATTTAAAGATATATAAAACATATACAACTCATACCAAAACCACAAAGTCTTATTTTTAAAATGGCAGAAGCCATGAACAAACATTGTCCCAAGGAAAACATACAGATGTTGAACATAAAATGATGTGTCTCTTGAGGCAAGGGAAGCAAAAGCAAAAAAAAAAAAAAAAAAGTAAAAAAAGTAAATGATTGGTACTTCATCAAAATGAAAAGCTTTTACACAGGAAAGGAAAAAAATGAACAAAGCTAAAAGTCAACCTATGGAATGTGAGAAGACATTTGCACATGACAGTCTGACAAAGGGTCAAGATCTACAATATATAATGAACTCATAAAACTCAACACACACACACACACACACACACACACACTCACACACACACACACCACCACCACCACCACCACCACCAATGCAAACAACAACCCAATTAAAAGTGGGCAGGAAAAAATGGGTAGAAGAAATGAGTAGGCATTTCTATACACAGGATATACAGATTGTCAGGAGAGACATGAAAACATGTTCAACATCAGTGATGATCAGGGAAATAAAATCAAAACTAAAATGAGATTATCACTTCACACCTGTCAGAATGGCTAAAATCAAAACATAAGAAACAATGGGTACAGGTAAACATGTGGAGAAAAAGGAACCCTTCTGTACTGTTGGTGGGAATGAAACTTTGTGCAGCCACTGTGGAACTGTGGAAAGCAGTACAGAGATTCCTCAAAAAGTTAAAAATAGAACTACTCTATGATCCAATAACTACACTACTAGGTGTGCTTACACAAAAAATACAAATACACTAATTCTGAAAGATACATACACCCCATGTTATAGAAGCATTATCCACTCTAGCCAAACTATGGAAACAGTCGAAGTGTCCATTGACTGATGAATAGATAGAGAAGAAATCATATATACATATGTGTATGTGTATGAGCATATATGTATGTATGTATACATACATATCAATGTAAATACGCAATGGAATACTACTCAACCATAAAAATAATGAGATCTTGCCATTTGCAAAATATGGATGTGGTTAGAGACTATTATGCAAAAGAAATAAATCACTCAGTGAAAGACACCATATGATTTCAGTCATATGGAATTTAAGAAACAAAACAAATGAACAAAGAGGAAAAGAGAGAGAGAGACAGAGAAGAAAACCAAGGAAAATACTCCTGACTAGAGAAGAAAGTGATGGTTACCAGAGGGAAGGTAGGCAAGGGTATGGGTTAAGTGGGTGATGAGTTTTAAGGAAAGCATTTGCTGTGTTGAGCACGGGGTGTTGTATGTAAGTAATAAATCACTAAATTCTACATCTGAAACTAATATTGCAGTATATGTTAGATAGCTGGAACTTAAATAAAAACTTGGGAAAAAAAAGGAAAAACTGTGGAGAAGAAGAGAAGAAATGAGAGAGAGGGGTACAGAAATATTATTTGAATTAATAGCTAAACATTTCCTTAAACAGGGAAATAAAACATAAATCTAATTTGAAAAAGTATAGGGGCTTCCAAATATAATGACTACAAGAAGGTTCAGAATTTATTTTTGTGGCTGAGTAATATTCCATTGTGCGTATTCAATATATATAAACTACATCTTCAATAGCCATTTGTTAGTTGATGGTCATTTGCTTGATGATTATGCTATAAATGTGGGGTGAAGGTGTCCCTCCTAATAAGTACTTTTGTATCTTTGGGGCAAATACCAAAAAATGTAATTGCTGGATCATAGAGTAGCAATATGTTTTTTTAAAGATTTTATTTATTTATTTGACAGGCAAAGATCACGAGTAGGCAGAGAGGCAGGCAGAGACCATGACCTGAGCTGAAGACAGAGGCTTTAACCCACTGAGTCACCCAGGTGCCCCAGAGTAGCAATATTTTTAACTCTTTAAGAACTTCTTACTGTTTTGCACAGCGACTGCACCAGTTTGCATTCCCACCAACAGTGTAAGAGAGTTCCCCTTAATCCACATTCTTGCAAAACATTAGTGTTTCCTTTGTTGTTGATTTTAGCCATTCTGACAGGTGGGAAATGACATTTCATTGTAGTTTTTATTTTTATTTTCCTGTTGATGAGTGATGTTGAGCATCTTTTCATGTATCTGTTGGCCATTTCTGTGATGTCTATTCAGGTCTTCTGCCCATTGTTAACTGGATTTTTATTTTTAGGTGTTGAGTTTTATAATTTATTTATATATTTTGGATATAAACCCCTTATAAGATATGTCACTTGCAAATATCTTCTCCAATTCTGTAAGTTGCCTTTTAGTTTTGTTCATTGTTTCCTTCTACACAGGAGATTTTTACTTCAATGAAGTCCTCATAGCTTACTTTTTGCTTTTGTTTCCCTTGCCTCAAGAGACATATCTATTTAGAAGTTACTAGGGCCATGTGGAAGGTGTTAGTGACTGTGTTCTTCTCTATGAATTCAATGGTTTCCTGACTCATTTTGACCTTTCATCTATTTTTAATTTATTTTTGGGTGCGATATAATAAAATTGTCCAATTTCATTATGTTGCTTGTTGCTGTTTTCCCAACACCATTTGTTGAAGAAACTTTTTTTTCCATTGGATATTCTTTCCTGCTTCATTGAAAATTAATTATCCATATATTTGAGGGTTCATTTCTGGGTTTTATATTCTCTTCCATTGATCTATGTGTCTGTTTTTGTGCCAGTGCCATAGTGTCTTGAACACTAGAGCTTTGCAATATAATTTGAAGTCTGGAATTGTGATGTCTCCAGCATTACTTTTCTTTTTCAAGTTTACTTTGTGAATTTGGGGGGGATGTTGTGGTTCCATACCAGTTTTTGGATTGTTCATTCTAGCTCTGTGAAAACTGCTGGTGGCATTTTGATAGGGCTTGGATTATATGTGTAGATTACTTTGGGTGGTATAGACATTTTAACGATATTTATCCTTCCTATCAGTGAAAATTGGGTTTTTCCATTTCTTTTTGTCATCTTCAAATTCTTTTTGTTTTATAGTCTTCAGAGTACACATATTTTATCTCTTTTGTTAAGAATATCACTTGGGGGAGCGCCTGGGTGGCTCAGTGGGTTAAAGCCTCTGCCTTCGGCTCAGGTCATGATCCCAGGGTCCTGGGATCGAGCCCCACATCGGGCTCTCTGCCCAGCAGGGAGCCTGCTTCCTCCTCTCTCTCTGCCTGTCTCGCTGCCTA
This sequence comes from Lutra lutra, assembly GCF_902655055.1. Lineage (NCBI taxonomy): Eukaryota > Metazoa > Chordata > Mammalia > Carnivora > Mustelidae > Lutra > Lutra lutra. Next base: position 155,264,659 of record NC_062282.1, on the reverse strand, counting down.
CCTGTGATCTCTATCTGTCATATAATAAATAAAATCTTTAAAAAAAAAAAGAATATCACTTGGTATCTTATGGGTTTTGGTACAATTACAAATAGAATTGATTCCATGATTTTTATTTCCAGAGCTTCAGTATTTCTATATAGATATGCCACAGATGTCTATACATTGATTCTAGAAATTTTTGGTGGAATCGCTTGTGTGTCCTATATAGAGCATCATGTCATCTGCAAATGAAAGACTGACTTCTTCCTTGCTGATTTGAATGTCCTTTATTTTGTTTTGTTGTTGGTTACTGTGCCTAAGACTTCCAATACTATGGTAAATAACATTGGTGAGAATGGACATCACTGTCCTGTTCCTGACTAAAGAGGAAAATAACTGTTTTTCCTGATTGATGATGTTATTGGTTGTTTGTTTTTCATAAATGGCCTTTACTGTGTTGAGGTATGTTCACTCTCACACTACTTTGTTGACAGTTTTTATTGTAATGGGATGTTGTCCTTTATCAAATACCTTCTCTGCACCTATTTAGAGGATCATATGGTTTTTAATCCCTTTTTTAAAATTTTATTAATGTGTAATATCACATAGCTTGACTTGTGAATACTGAACCACCCTTGCAGCTCAAGAATAAATCCTACTTGATCTTGGTAAATGATCTTTAAGATTTGGTTTGCTGGTATTTTTCTGGGTTTTTGTTTGTTTGTTTGTTTGTTTTGTTTTGTTTTTGTTTTTGTTTTGAGAATTTTTGATCAGTGTTCATCAGGTAAATTAGCCTGTGTTCTCTTTTTTCATGTAGTCTTGATCTGTATTTGGTATCAAGTGAATGCTGACATCATAGAATGAATTTGGAAGTTTCCTTTGTTTATATTTTTTGAAGAGTTTGAGATGAAGAGGTATTATATCACCTTTAAATATTTGGTAGCAATCACCTGGGAAGTCATCTGGCTCTGGACTTCAGTTTGTTAAGAGATTTTTGATTATTGATGCTATTTCTTTGCTGGTTATCAGTGTGTTCAAGTTTCATCTTTTTCCTGTTTCAGTTTTGGTATTTTAAATGTTTTTAGGAATTTATCCATTTCTTTCCATTTGTCCAATTAGTTAGCATGTACTTTTTAAAAGATTTTATTTACTTATTTGACAGACAGAGATCACAAGTAGGCAGAGAGGCAGGCAGAGAGGGAAAGGGGAAAGCAGGCTCCCCGCCTAGCAGAGAGCCTAATGTGGGGCTTGATCCCAGGAGCCTGGAATCATGACCTGAGCTGAAGGCAGAGGCTTACCGCACTGAGCCACCCAGGTGCCCCAGCATGTATTTTTTTTTTCATAATATTCTTTTCTAATTGTATTTCCATGGCGTTAGTTGTTATTTTTCCTAATTTCTGAGTTTATTTATTTGGGTCCTTCATCTTTGCTTTTTGATAAGTCTGGCTACAGGTTTATCAATGTTATTAGCTTTTTTTTTTTTTTTAAAGAACATGCTCCTTGATTAATTGATCTGTTCAACTGTTTTCTTAGATTCTATATCATTTATTTCTGCTCTAATCTTTACTATACCGTTTCTTCTGCTGGTTTAGGCTTAGTTTATTGTTCCTTTTCTAGCTCTTTTAGTGTAACTTTAGGTTGTTTATTTGAAAATCTTCTTCCTTTTTGATGTAGTATGGACATAGCTCTATACATTTCTCTTAGGACTGTTTTTGCTAAATCCTAAAGGTTTTGGACTCTCCTCTTTTCATTTTCATTTGTTTCCATGTGTTTTTTCTTCTTTGACTTCCTGCTTGACCAATTCTTTATTTAGTAACATGAGGTTTAACATCTTTCCAAATTTTTCCTGGTAATTGACTTCCAGTTTCATCTCATTGTTCAGAAAGTATGCATAGCATGATCTCAATGTTTTGTACTTGTGAATGCCTGATTTATGACGTAGTATGTGATCTGTTCTGGGGAATGTCCAACACACTCCTGAAAATAATGTGTACTCTGTTGTTTTGTGATGAATGTTCTGAATATATCTTTTAAGTTCAGCTAGTGCAGGCTGTCATTCAAAGCTACTGATGATCTGTCCATTAATGTAAGTGAGGTGTTAAAGTCCCCTATTATTATTGTATTATGATAAATGTGTTCCTTTATGTTTATTATTAATTGTGTTATATATTTTGTTGCTCCCAAGGTGGGACATAATGATTTATAATTGTTAGATATCATTGTTGGTGGTCCCCTTTATTATGCTATAGAGCACTTCTTGATTTGTTGTTACAGTATTTGGTTTAAAACCTAGGTATTTTTAAAGGTTTTATTTATTTGAGAGAGAGAGAGAGAGAGCAGAGATAGCATTGGCTGGGGGAGAGGCAGATGGGGAGGGAGAGACGGACTTTCTGCTAAACAGGGAACCCAATGCAGGACTTGATCCCCAGATCCTGGGATCATGACCTGAGCAGAAGGCAGATGCTTAACAAATGGAGCCACGCAAGCACCAAAAACCTGTTTTGTTTTGTTTTTCCTTATGTAAGTATTGCTACTCCAGCTTTCTTTTGAAATCCATTTGCATGATAAGTGGTTATCCATTCCCTCACATTCAATCTGCAAATGTCTTTAGGTCTAAAATAAGTCTTGTGGGGAACCTGGGTGGCTCGTTCAGTTAAGCATCTGACTTCAGCTCAGGGGCTCAGGTCATGATCTCAGGTTCCTAAGATTGAGCCCTGCATATGACACCCCTCTCAATGAGGAGTCTGCTTCTCCCTCTCCCTCTGCCCCACCCCTGTTCATGATCTCTATCTCTCTATTCTATTCCTCCTTCTCTCAAATAAATAAAATCTTAAAAAAATAAAATAAGGGTCTTACAGGCAGCATGTAGATGGGTATCTTTCTCTCTCTTTTTAATCCATTCTGCCACCCTATGTCTTTGATTGGATAATTTAGGCCATTTACACTCAGAGTAATTATTTTTATAGTAGTTTTTTTAAAAGACTATTTATTTGAGAGAGGGAGAGAGAGAAAGAGAGATCAAGCACAAGTAGGGAGGAGAGGGAGAAGCAGGTTCTCTGCTGAGAAGGGAGCCTGATACAGGCTCAATCCCAGGACCCTGGGCTCATGACCTGAGCCAAAGTCAAACCCTTAAAGTATTGAACTACCTAGGCCCCCTTCAGAGGAATTACTGATAGATATATATTTAGTGTCATTTTGTTACTTTTTGTTATTTTTTTCTGGAGATTTTTCTGTTCCTTTCTAGTCTTTGTCACCTTTGGTCTTTCCTTCCCACTCTACTTAGAGTGCACTCTTTCAGACTGCTGTAGGACTGGTTTAGTGGTCACATACTGCTTTAGATTTTGCTTGTGTGGGAAACTATCTCTCCTTCTATTCTGAATGATAACCTTGCTGGATATAGTATCCTTGGCTGCATATTTTTTCCCACCCTCCATATTGAATATATTATGCCACTGCCTCCTGACTTGCCAGCAATCTGTGGAGAGATCTGCTGCTAACACTAAGGATATTTCCTTGTCAATTAGGGACTTCTTTTATCTTGTTGTTTTTAGGATTTTCTTTCTTTATATTTTGCAAATTTAACTTGATGATGTTCTACTTTTGTCAAATTGGTGAGAGTTCTCTGTGTCTCCTGAATTTAGAAGTCTGTTTTCACCTCCAGATTAGGGAAGTTTTCACTTGTAATTTCCTTAAGCAAAGCTTCTGCCCCCCTTCTCTCTCTTCTTTTCTTGGTACCCCGATGATATGAATAGTATTATACTTCATGGAGTCATTGAATTTCATAAATCTACTTTAATTATCTAAATTTCTCTTTCCCTCTTTGTTCAGCTTCATTATTTTCCATGATTTTATCATCAATATTTCTTATCCATTCCTCTGATTCTTTCACCCATGTTGTCATTATATCCACTTGGTTTTGAAGTTCAGTTATTGCATTTTTCATTTTGGCCTGATTTATTTTAGCTCTTTATCTCTGTGGAAATGGTCTCCCTGATGACTCTGATGCTTTACTCAAGCCCAGCTTGTCTCCTCATGATTATTGTTTTCAATTTTGGATTAGGCATATTACTTATATCTGTTTCAATTAAATCTCTGGACATGACCTTTTCTGGCTCTTTCTCTTGGGACAAATTCCTATATTTTGGCATTTTTTTCTAGGTCTCCATGTTCTTCTCTGTGTTAAGAACACCTGTCATGTTTGCTGCTCCTGAGACTAATGGCTTTATGAAGAAGAGGTCATATAGTGTCCAGGGCCTGGCACTTCAGGGAGTGTCTCTCGTATGTCTTGTATGTGCACTGTTGCTATGATAGGACGGTTCTATGTTTCTGGCCAGTCCTCCACAGAGTTTCTCCTTGACTGCAGTGGGGAATTTTTGGACATTGGCCAGGGTTGGTGAGTTTTAACTGTCCTTTAACCCTGCAAAAAGAGACCTAATGCTATTTCTATTAGAATTGAAATTTTGAAGAATTCTATGGTCAGTAGATATGTTGTGTGCAGATTTGTGGTGGACTTCTGAGGGAGGGGCCCACTGCTCTTGACATTAGGAACAATTACCTTAGAAGAGAAATATCAATAGAGTGCAGCAGGCTGCGGATATTGTGTCAGCAGGTTAGACAGCCAGTGTTAGTACTGTGCTACTTTGTAAATCTGGTTTATGCTAAGGGACAAGTGATGGTAACTCTGCCAGCCTGGTCCTTTACCATGGAGAGAGGAATCTGTTCTTGCTTCTCCCAATGAAGCACTTCCAGAGGAGCAAATAATTTCTCCTCATGTATCACAGATGTTTTTCAGATTGGTGAAATCACACTGAATGTATCTGGGTTGCTTGTCTGTTTGGATCTAGTCAAACCAGCTTCCTTTAAGAATTCCAAGTTTCGGGAACCTGGGGTGGTGGAAATCTGTGATTAATCTCTTGGAAAGGGTCTCGCCATGTGGACTGATCCATATTTGACACAGAAGAGAATTTGTGTCAGACTGCAGAAGCATAGGATTAGGAACATGTTGGCTAAACAGCTCTTGTCCTGGTTAGCAGGTGTATCTACATCTATTCTGAGTAACAGGGGAGGAAAATGACAGCTGCTGATTATTTTGCCCCCAGAGAGGCATTGCCACCTCACACAGATACAATACAAAAAGTACAGTAGTCTCTCTCTGTGTTCTTTAGGCCATCCCCTGATCATGCAGTGAGCTCAAGACTGTTTGCCTGCCTCAGCTCCAAGAGTTGGGTAGCATCAGGTCTCTATCACACCCAACCCTGAGGACTTTTGAAACTCCACTCGTTGAGCCTCACTGGTTGTAAAAACACAAAATTCAGGCACTCATTTTTCCAGCCCATTCCTTTAGTGAACTTCTTCCTCGTGCTTTTCCCTATGCTCTCCTCTCTCTTTAGCCTTTCTCTATAATGATGATGGTCCCTTCTCTTCCACAGCACCCGAAATCCCTTTCTTCATGAAACAATATCTCCACACTTCCTACCTTCAGTGAAGTGGACTCTTCTGTCCCTCTACTTGTGCATTTTGTGCTTTCAATTTTCAGGTAGATTTCTTGTGTATTCAGAATGATTTGATAGTTATCTTGATGTGTTAAAGGTACGAGGTATTCCTAGGGTCCTCCTGATATATAGCTAGCTTAGCTCCACTCCATTTTTTTGTTTGTTTGTTTCTTAAATTCCACATGTGTGAAATCATATAGTATTTGTTTTTCTCTGATTACTTCTTTCATTTAAGATAATACACTCTAGGTCCAACCATGTTGTTGCAAACTATCTTTAATGTATTTTATTATATGTAATAAAATCTTTAAAACATAGTATATATATATTATAATTATATATTATATAATAATATATTATATATATAATTAGATAATATAATTACATATAATTATATTATATAAATTAGATAATATAATTATATAAATTAGATAATATAATATATATTATATATAATATATATTCCATATATATATTTGTGGAATATATATATTTATCTAATTATATATATATATACTTATATATTTATTAATATATACATATATTTATCTAATTTTTATTCATTCAACTATAAATGAACAGTGCATTTTGGTTGCTTCCACCATTTTGGTTGCTTCTTGGCTATTGTAAAAAGTGATGTGATAATCATAGAGATGGATGTATCTTTTCAAACTAGTGTGCTCATTTTCTTTAGGTAAATACTCATCATTAGAATTACTGCATCCTGTGGTAATTATGTTTTTAATTATTTGAGGAGCCTCCATTGTATTTTCTATGGTGGTTGCATCAATTGGCATTCCCATCAAGAGTAAATAAATGCTAATTTTCCCATCTTACCCAACACTCCTTATTTTTGATTTTTTATTTTAGACGTTCAGCAGGCATAATGCAATATCTCATTTTGGTGGTAATCTGCATTTACCTTGAAAATTAATGATGTTGACCATCTCTCCAGATGCGTTTTTCATCTGTATGATTTAGAAAAATGTCTATTTAAATCCTTTTCCCATTTTTACTTGGATTATTTACTTTTTGGGTGTAGAATAATATAATTTTTTTATTTTTTTGGATATTAAACCCTCAATGGATATATAATTTGCAATTATCTTATCACATTTAGTTGGTTGCATTTTTTTTCCATTGCTTAATTCCTTAGTTGTCTAAAACTTTTTACCTTGAGGTAGTCCCAATGGTTTAATTTTGTTTTTGCTTTCCTTGCCAGAGGAGACATATCTAGAAAATGTTTCTATACTTGATGTCAAATAAATTCCTGCCTATATTTTCTTCTAGAATTTTATTTTTTAAGGTCTTAATTTTAGGTCTTTAACCCATTTAAGTTTATTTTTGTTTGTGGTCTAAGAAAGTGATCCCTTCTCATCACTTATATTCAACAGGGTACTGAAAGTCCTAGCCACAACAATTAGACAAGAACAAGAGATAAGAGGCATTCAAATTGGTAAGGAATTATTAAACTTTTATTATTCACAGATGGCATAATTTTATATATAGAAAACCTCAATGATTCTAAAAAAAAAAAAAGAACCTACTGGAACTAATAAATAAATTTAGTAAGTTCCAGGATACAAAATTAACATACAGAAATCTGTTGTATTCCTAGAGAGTAATAATAAGAGGAGAGGTGTGTAGGGGGATGAGTGAAATAAGTGATGAGGAAAAAAAAAGAATAAGGAGGGCACTTGTCATGAGCACTATCTGTTGTATAGAATTAGACAATGATTATATTATACACCTGAAATAAATCTACCACTGTATGTTAACGATACTTGAATCAAAACAAAAACTTAATAGAATGTGTAGAAATAAAAATAAAGCAACATCATTTAACGTTGCATATGAACAAATAAAACACTTGTGAATAAATTTAACTAAAAAGTGAAAAACTTGTACTCCAAAAACAAACCATTGATAGAAGATAACCAAGAGGACAAAAACAAATGGAAAAAAATAAAAACCAGCATGCTCATGGATTGGAAGAAAGTATATTGTCAAAATTTCCCTATACCTAAAGATATCTACATATTAATATAATACCTGTCAAAATACCAACATAATACTTTACAGACATAGAACAAATAATTCCAAAATTTGCATGTAACCACAGAAGATCCTGAAATGCCCAAGGAATCATGAAAAAAAGAAGATAAAAACTGGAGCTATCACAATATTAATCTTCATGATAGACTGGAAATCTCTAATCAAAGCAGTATAGTACTGACACAAAAACTGACACATAGATCATCAGAACAGAATACAGTTTCCAGAAATAAACATAGCGTTGACACTAGGTTAATATGGAACAAAAAATGCTAGAATACATGATGGGAATAACATATCTCTTCAACAAATGTTGGGAAAGGTAGATGGCTACATACAAAAGAATGAAACTGCACCATTTTGTTATATCACACACACAAATAAACTCTTTGGCTCTTTTTTTTAATTTATTTTTTAAATTTCTTTTCTATGTACAGAAATCATTTTTTATGTTACACAACCAGTGTTCCATGCAATAGGTGCCCTCCATAATACCCACCAGCAGGACCACCCAACCTCCCACTGCCCTCCCCTTGAAAACCTTCAGATTGTTTTCAGAGTCCATAGTCTCTCATAGTTCATCTCCCCCTCCAATTTCCCACAACTCCCTCCTCCTCTCCATTTCCCCATGTCCTTGTGTAATTCCTTATGCTCCACAAATAAATGAAACCATATGATAATTGACTCTCTCTGCTTGATTTATTTCACTCAGCAGTATCTCTTCCAGTTCCATCCACGTTGATACAAAAGTTGGGTATTCATCCTTTCTGATGGAAGCATAATACTCCGAAGTGTATATGGAACACATCTTCCTTATCCATTTGTCTGTTGAAGGGCATCTGGTTTCTTTCCACAGTTCGGCCACCATGGCAATTGCTGCTATGAACATTGTGGTACAGATGGCCCTTCTTTTCACTACATCTGTATCTTGGGGTAAATATCCAGAAGTGCAATTGCAGGGTCGTAGTGTAGCTCTATTTTTAATTTCCTAAAGTATATCCACACTGTTTTCCAAAGTGGCTGTACCAATTTGCATTCCCACCAACAGTGGAGGAGAGTTCCCTTTTCTCCACATCCTCTACAGCACACGTTGTTTCCTGTCTTAGTTTTGGCCATTCTAACTGGTATGAGGTGGTATCTCAATGTGGCTTTGATTTGAAACTCCCTGATGGCTAGTAATGATCAACATTTTTTTCTTGTGTTTGATAGCCATTTGTATGCTTTCATTAGAGAATTTTCTGTTCATGTCTTCTGCCCATTTTTTGACGTGATTATCTGTTTTGTGTGTGTTGAGTTTGAGTTTATAGATCTTGGATATCAGCCCTTTTTCTGTAGTGTCATTAGCGAATATCTTCTCCCATTCCATGGGTTGCCTTTTTGATTTGTTGACTGTTTATTTGGTTGTGCAGAAGATTTTGATCTTGATGAAGTCCCAAAAGTTCATTTTTGCTTTTGTTTCCTTTGCCTTGGAGATATGTCTTGAAAAAGTTGATGTGGCTGTTGTCAAGCAGGTTACTGCCTACGATCTCCTCTATGATTCTGATGTATTCCTGCCTCACCTTGAGGTCTTTTAATCATTTCGAGTTTATCTTCGAGTATGTTGTAAGAGAATGGTGGAATTTAATTCTTCTACATACTGCTCTCCAACATTCCCAGCAACACTTATTGAAGAGACTTTTTCCACTGTATATTTTTTCCTGCTTTGTCGAAGATTATTTGACCATAAATTTGAGAGTTCATATCTGGGCTCTCTACTCTGTTCCACTGGTCTATGTGTCTTTTTTTTAAGCCAGTACCTGCTGTCTTGGTGATCACAGCTTTGTAGTAAAGCTTGATATCAGGCAACGTGATGCCCCCAGTTTTGTGTTTCTTTTTCAACATTTCTATAGCAATTTGGGGTCTCTTCTGATTCCATACAAATTTTAGGCTTATTTGCTCCAGGTCTTTGTAAAATGCTGGTGGAATTGTGATCTGAATGGCATTGAAAGTATAGATTGCTCTAGGAAGTATAGACATTTTAACAATCTTTATTTTTCTGATACATGGGCATGGAATGGTCTTCATCTTTTTGTTTCTTCTTCAGTTTCTTCCACGAGTGTTCTGTAGTTCCTCGAGTACAGATCATTTCCCTCATTAGTTACATTTATTCCTAGGTATCTTATGGTTCTTGGTGCTATAGCAAATTGAATCAATTCTCTAATATCCCTTTCTGTATATTCATTGTTAGTGTAAAAGAAAGCAACTGATTTCTGTACATTGAGTTTGTATCCTGCCACATTACTGAATTAATGTATGAGTTCTGGTAGTTTTGGGGTGGAGTCTTTTGGGTTTTCCATATAAAGTATCATGTCATCTGTGAAGAGAGAGAATTTGACTTCTTCATTGCCAATTTGAATACTGTTATTTCTCTTTGTTGTCTGATTCCTGTTGCTACAACTTCTAATATTATGTTGAAAAAGAGTGGTGAGACTGGGCATCCTTGTCATATTCCTGATCTCAAAAGGAAGGCTGTCAGCTTTTTCCCTTTGAGGATGATATTTTTTTTGTGTTTTTAATAGATAGATTTTGTGACGTTGAGGAATGTTCCCTTTATCCCTATACTTTGAAGCATTTTAATCAGGAAGGGATGCTGGATTTTGTCAAATGCTTTTCCTGCATCAATTGAGAGGACCAAATGGTTCTTCTCTTTTCTTTTATTGATTTGTTCTATCACATTGATTGATTTGTGAATATTGAACTATCCTTCAACCCAGGGATGTATCCCACCTGGTAATGGTGGATAATCTTATTAATGTGCTGTTGGATTCTGTTTGCTATGATCTTGTTGAGAATCTTGGCATCCATATTCATCAGTGATATTGGTCTGAAATTCTCCTTTTTGGTGTTTGCCTGGTTTGGGGATCAGGGTGATGCTGGCTGGAAGTTTGCCTTCTGCTCAAATTTTTTGAAACAGCTTCAAGAGAATAGGTATTACTTCTTCTTTGAAGTTTGATAGAATCTGCAGGGGATCCCTCAGATCCTGGCCTCGTGTTTTTTGGGAGGTTTTTGATCACAGCCTCAATCTCGTTACTAGATATTGGTCTATTGAGGTTGTCCATTTCTTCATGGTTCAGTGTTTGAAGTTTATAGTTTTCCAGGAATGCATCCATTCCATTTGTATTGCTTAACTTATTTTCATATAACTGCTAATAATAATTTCTGATTATTGTTTCTATCTCCTTGGTGTTCATTCTGATCTCTCTCTTTTCATTTATAACTTTATTAATTTTTGTCTTCTCTCTTTTCTTTTGCATTAGTTTGGCCAATGGTTTATCGACCTTATAGATTCTTCCAAAACACAGCTTCTAGTTTCATTGATGCCTTCTACTGTATCTCAAGTTTTTATCTCATTGATCTCTGCTCTAATCATGATTATTTCCCATCTTTTGTGTGGAGTTGGCTTAATCTGTTGATTATCTAGTTCTTCAATGTGTAAAGACAGCTGGTGTATTCTGGATTTTTCAATTTTTTTGAGGGAGGCTTGAATGGCTATGTATTTCCCCCTTAGGATGGCCTTTGCTGTATCCCACGGGTTTTGGACAAATGTGTTTTCATTCTCATTGTTTTCCATGGATTGTTTAATTTTTTCTTTGATTTCCTGGTTCATCCAAACATTTTTTTTAAGATTTTATTTATTTGCCAGAGATAGAGAGAGAGAAAGAGCGAGAGCAAGTGAGTACAGACAAGCAGGCAGAGAGGCAGGCAGAGGCAGTGAGAGAAGCAGGTTCCCTGCCGAGCAAGGAGCCCGATGTGGGACTCGATCCCATGACCCTGGGATCATGACCTGAGCCGAAGGCAGCAGCTTAACCCACTGAGCCACCCAGGCATCCCTGATCCAAACATTCTTAAGCAAGGCGGTCTTTAGCTTCCAGGCATTGGAGTTCCTTCCAAACTTTTTCTTGTGGTTGAGCTCCAATTTCAAAGCATTGTGATCTGAGAATATGCAGGGAATAATCTCAGTATTTTGGTATCATTTGAGCCCTGATTTGTGACCCAGTATGTGGTTTATTCTGGAGAAGGTTCCATGTGCACTCGAGCAGAATGAGGATTCTGTTGTTTTAGGGTGGAATGTTGTGTATGTATATATGAGGTCCATCTAATCCAATGTGTCATTCAATGCTCTTGTTTCTTTATTGATTTTCTGCTTCGATGATCTGTCTATTATGGATAGTGGTGTGTTAAGATCTGCTACTATTAATATTTTCCAATCAATATGACTCTTTATCTTGATTAACAGATTTCTTATGTAATTGGCTGTTCCCATAATGGGGACATAAATATTTACAATTGTTATATCATCTTGGTAGATAGTCCCTTTAAGAATGATGTAGTTTGGGGCGCCTGGGTGGCTCAGTGGGTTAGGCCGCTGCCTTCGGCTCAGGTCATGATCTCAGAGTCCTGGGATCGAGCCCCGCATCGGGCTCTCTGCTCAGCAGGGAGCCTGCTTCCTCCTCTCTCTCTGCCTGCCTCTCTGCCTGCTTGTGACCTCTCTGTCAAATAAATAAAGAAAATCTTTAAAAAAAAAAAAGAATGATGTAGTTTCCTTCTGTATCTCTGACTACAGTCCTTAATTTAAAATCTAATTCATCTGATATGAGAATCGCTACACCAGACTTCTTTTGAAGCCCATTGACATGAAAGATGCTTCTCCATCCCTTCACTTTTAGTCTGGTGTATCTTTAGGTTCAAAATGGGTCTCTCGTAGACAACATATGGAAGGTCCTTTCATTTTATCCAATCTGCAAACTTGCGCCATTTCATGGATGCAGCCATTCACATTTAGAGTGTTTATTGAGAGATATGTTTTTATTGACATTCTGTTACCTGTGAATTCTTTGTTTGTATGGATTGTCACCATGTATTTCTGTTCAATGATATTCTTGGGATTTTTCCTCTTTTATAACCCCCCCCTTAATATTTCTTGTAGTGTTGGCTTGGTGGTCAGATACTCTTTTAAACCTTGCCAGTCTTGGAAGCTTTTTATGTCTCCATCCATTTTTTCTTTTAATTTTTATTTCTTTTCAGCGTAACAATATTCATTGTTTTTGCACCACACTTAGTGCTCCATGCAATCCGTGCCCTCTCCAATACCCACCACCTGGTTCCCCCAACATCCCACCCCCCGCCCCTTCAAAACCCTCAGATTGTTTTTCGGAGTCCACAGTCTCTCATGGTTCACCTCCCCTTCCAATTAACCCCAACTACCTTCTCCTCTCTAACTCCCCTTGTCCTCCATGCTACTTGTTATGTACCGCAAATGGGTAAAACCATATGATAATTGACTCTCTCTGCTTGACTTATTTCACTCAGCATAATCTCTTCCAGTCCCATCCATGTTGAGTGAGTGTATCTCTGTGTTAGAAGTGTGTTGAGTGCATGCAGGTCACGAGTCTGACGGATATGGTGTGTGTCCTGTGTATTTTACGTGGCGTTGGTGTGTGATTGTGATGTGTTTCCTATGGTGGATGTTTGATGTTTCTCCAACCTATGGGTGGGGTGTAGGTGGTGTGTATTCGTGATATCCATGCACTGTGTTAGTGGGGTAAGTGTTGTGTGTGGGTTGTTTGTGTTCTTTTCTTGTGGTGTGTGTGCGGTGTAGATTAGGGTGGGCGAGGTGGGCTGAGTTTGGGGTGTCTATGCTGTGTGCATGGTGTGTGTGTGGGGGGGTGCCCATTTATAGGGTCTCTGTGTGGTATGCTTGTGGGAAATGCCTGGTGTGCGTGGTGAATCGTGTTGTGTGTATGGTGGTTTAGTTGTATGGTCATGATATGCTTCTGGGTGGGCAAAGTATTGTGAGCTTCTGGTATAGAAGTGGTGTGTGTTGTGCTGTGACCACTGCCTATGGAGTGTATGCACGTAATTTATGCTGTCTGTGCAGTGTGCATTGATCCATATAACAGCTGGCTGTGTGTGTTGTTTTTTGCATGGGTGCAGGCTGTGTGTTTGGCATATGTCTGGGGTGTGTGTGATGAATATAAGGAATTCCTGTGGTCCATGTGTAGTGGTTTGAGGTGTGGGTGAGGGGTAGAGTTGTGGTATGTAGGCAGTGGATGCGTGGATCATGGATGCTGCAAGTGCCGGGATTCCTTGTTTGCCTGTGGAGTGTGGGTGAGGGGAGTAGGTGACTTGATTGCCCATAGTGGAGTGGAGTGTCTTGGTGGTGCGATGGTGCGTTTGTGTTTGGATGAGTGGTGTGTGCAGGAGATAGGTGTTCTGGGTGGAATAGGTGCAGTGATTGTGGAGCATAGGGTGGTGTGTGTGGTCTCAATGATGTGGGTCTGTGTGTGTGTGTTTTCTCTCTGTTTTCTGTGTCATGTGTATCTGGATTGTGATGGACGTGTGCTAGACGGGAGAATGACGAGTGTTATGAATCGGTTGGGTGTTTGTTACGTAGTGTCAATGTGGGGTGTGCCTCTGTTGCATTGGAGGTCCATGAAATAGGTGTGAATGGTGTATGTCTGCAGTGCCTGGTTTTGGATGGGTGTGCGGCGTGCATTGTGTGTTTTGCAGGCATTCTGTGTGTGCGCGCACGCGTGTAAGTGTGTGTGTGTTAGTGAATGTCGTGAACTTGGGGAATGTTTTCTATGTTTCCCTGCTAGGCTTGTACTCAGTTTGTCCTGCGAGAGTCTTAGGTGTGGCCCTTGTGCAGTGTAGGTTGCATCTGAGTCCTACATGTGGTGATGGGGTGGGTATATGGATTCCCATGTGTGTGGTGTAGGTTTGCTGTGTGTGGTGTGTGTGTCTTCTGTGAGTTTTCTGTGTGACGATTGAGGGCCGAGTCTATGTGTTCTCTGTGGGAGTGGTGTGTGTCGGCTGTATGCCTGTTTGGGTGTGCTCCGTTTGTAGCCTATGGGGGTAGGTTGTATGTGTGCTGTCTGTGTGATCTCTTGGTGCGGTGTCGGCAGGCGATGGGTTGTGGATGGTTTGTGTGTGCAGCTGGTCTGTGGCGTAGGACGGAAGGCGGCAGTGTGCAGGGGCTTCGTGGGGCCCAAGGGGTGTGCCTTGCTCTGAGTTCTATACAGTGCCGTCAGTGAGAGAGGGCATGTGTTTGGTGAATGTGTGGCTAATCATTGGTGCACTAAGCACTGGACCTTTCTCAGAAGACCATCGTTCGCTGGTGCGATATCAGACACCAATTATGGTGGCTGAACTCAGAACAAAAGCGAGGATTCATCAAAATCTTGGACAATTCGTCAGAGTGAGAGCTCCATGACCCCTGAATGTGAGCCAAGACACAGTTTGAAATACGGAAGGTTACGGGAGTGCCTTTCCTGGAGATGTGCACAGAAAGTGAAGCAAACAGAAAATTCAACCAGGGAAGGAGACAACTCAGTTTGTTTCCCCTTGCCCCAGGAATGAGGCCACCTGTCATCAAAACCGCTCCTTTGGACTCTACACCCAGGTTTCCTGCCGAGCCTCTTTCGACTCCAGAAGATTACTGATGGGCAGGTCGTTCTGAAAGCCAACTGGGAGGGGCCGTGCCTGGGACCTGCACTGCCACATAACTACAGTCCTGGGAAGTCTGTGGCAGTCTCCTCTTTCAAGGGCGCATATGGCTCATTGACACAGACATGGAATGATTCTAGGGTCCCTCTAGTTAGAGAAAAAACAGACAAATATAGGAGCACTTGGTGGGCTCTCTGCATTAACTATCTGAATCTTGGTTGCAGTTGAAGTCATGGTATCATGGTTGATGTGATGGAATGTCCTTGTCCTGCTGCGGGCTATGTGGGGAGTCTCTACGGAGATTCTCTCACTCTGCCCCTCCCCCTTGTCATGCACACCCCCCAACCCTGCCTTTGCAATGAAACAACCATGTTCAGGAAGGAAGCACTAGCCCAGTCTCCCAACGAGTTCACTATCTCAGGACTAAGTCACAAGTCTGGATTCAGGCCGGCAACGGGAAGTCTCCACAGGCTACCCCAGAGAGTTGGTCAGCCAGAGGCTTCCATTCATCCTTTAGAAAGAAGAGGTACCGCGCGTATGGCCTAGATAGTTCTCCACCCTTCAAGCCAGTGACTAGAGATAGCAGTCGTTCAGGGGAAGCAGTGGTGGTTTACTCTCCGTGGAACCTCCTGTGTTTGCAACTGGGCCTTCGGTCATGATTCCCTGAATATATTCGGAAAAAGGCCTCACCAGGACTGGCAGAATACTCTGCCCGCCCTAGTCATCTGGTCTTGCGAACGGAGGCATCTGAGGGAGTCGAAGAATTGAGCCAGCTGACCACCCATTCAAGTCATTAGTCCATGCAGCCAAGCAGCATGCAGTCACAAGCAGGATCCCTAGATTCCTTGGCAATATCTGACCCTCACTGCTGTCTCTGAGCACAGGACCACAAGAGAATCTTGCCACCGCCCAATGAGTGCTGACTGTGTGAATGACAGCTCCATATCCCAGGAATGGAAGCCAGGGGATGGTTCGAAATTCAGCAGGCTTGGCAGAAGAGCTCCAGGAGGGCCAATGTGGTCCATTCTATGGGAATGAAATCAATCTGACCATTGTATTAACTCTGTTTCCCTTGGTTACGGAAATGTGACCATGTGTCTCTGAGAACCTCCAGCCCAGGCTCTGCTGCCCTATGACAAGCCGCTATCCCTCCCCATGCCTCTGTTTTTCAGAGACTAGATTATAGCGGATCCTGGGGCCCAAACTAATGTACAGGCCTTAGGTCTTGGCCAGACTCCCAGGTTGACTGAGACACAGGATTCAAATGGCCTGAGGCCTAAAGCTAGTATGCAATGAGAAGCAATGCATGGAAGTGGATACCGAGGGCCAGATTTCTTCAGTACAGAGGAGCATGTGATGATGTCAAGGAAGGGCCCAGCAAGCACGCTTTCCTAGCGAGCTCCCCATATCAGGCATGAGAATCAGCTGTGGGCTTGGGCAAAGGGAACCTCCGGAGGCTGCACCCGGGAGCCCTGTCAACAACGGCCTGGGTCCTTTCTGCCAAAAGTCAACGAATCCTTCTGGACCTGGCTCCTTTTCCTGTCCTTCCCATACTGACTACCAGTCTGGGTGGCTAAGGGAGAGCTGGGGTGCTTTGGGGGGCGACTCTCAGGTGTTTGGAACTGGGACTCAGTGCACTCTACCAGGCCAGGGCTCTTCCAGAGCACGCCCTGCCAGGCAGCATTCTGGGCAAGTGTGAACAATCTCTTCTTCCTCAGGAAAGCATGTCAGTCAGCCTGGGGAAGGAGACAGGTTGGCTATGCATAAGCAGGCTGACACTAGCCACCCAAGAAGAAAGCAAAACCTTGGGTTTGGGTGTGTGTGTGTGTGTGTGCGTGTGTGTGACTGTTTGTGTGGTCGTTTTTGTTGCAGCATGGTTTGATTCTGACAGGTGTTCTGACTCTTGAGGTGGTTGTGTGTTTCCTATAGTTGTGTTTCATAAGTGAGTGTATCTCTGTGTTAGAAGTGTGTTGAGTGCATGCAGTTCATGAGTCTGATAGATATGGTGTGTGTCCTGTGTATTTTACGTGACGTTGGTGTGTGATTGTGAGGTGTTTCCTAAGGTGGATGTTTGATGTTTCTCCAAGCCTATGGGTGGGGTGTAGGTGGTGTGTATTCGTGATATCCATGCACTGTGTTAGTGGGGTATGTGTTGTGTGTGGGTTTTTTGTGTTCTTTTCTTGTGGTGTGTGTGCGGTGTAGATTAGGGTGGACTAGGTGGGCTGAGTTTGGGGTGTCTATGCTGTGTGCATGGTGTGTGTGGGGGGGTTGCCCATTGATAGGGTCTCTGTGTGGTATGCATGTGGGAGATGCCTTGTGTGCGGGGTGAATCGCGTTGTGTGTATGGTGGTTTTGTGGTATGGCCATGGCATGCTTCTGGGTGGGCAAAGTGTAGTGAGCTTCTGGTATAGAAGTGGTGTGTGTTGTGCTGTGACCGCTGCCTATGGAGTATGCACGTAATTTATGCTGTCTGTGCAGTGTGCATTGATCCATGTAACAGCTGGCTGTGTGTGTTGGTTTTGGCATGGGTGCATGGTGTGTGTTTGGCATATGTCTGGGGTTTGTGTGATGAATATACGGAATTCCTGTGGTCCATGTGTAGTGGTTTGAGGTGTGGGTGAGGGGTAGAGTTGTGGTATGTAGGCAGTGGATGCTTAGATCATGGATGCTGCAAGTGCCGGGATTCCTTGTTTGCCTGTGGAGTGTGGGTGAGGGGAGTAGGTGACTTGATGGCCCATAGTGGAGTGGAGTGTCTTGGTGGTGCGGTGGTGCGTTTGTGTTTGGATGGGTGGTATGTGCAGGAGATAGTGTTCTGGGTGGAATAGGTGCAGTGATTGTGGAGCATAGGGTGGTCTGTGTGGTCTCCATGATGTGGGTTTGTGTGTGTGTGTGTTTTCTCTGTTTTCTGTGTCATGTGTATTTGCTTTGTGATGGATATGTGCTAGACGGGAGAAGGACGAGTGTTATGAATTGGTTGGGTGTGTGTTACGTGGTGTCAGTGTGGGGTGTGTGGGGGTGTTTTTGCTGGGAACGGTTTGAGGGCATGAGCTGTGTGTTGATGCTGTAGGGATGTCGTGTGCTGGAGGTGTTATGTGCCAGTAAGGGCTGTGTTCCAATGTGTGCTGTCCTTCCGGTGTGTGAGTATGTGTGTGTGAGTGTGTGTGTTTGTCCTCGGAGTGCTGTGTGTTGTTGATGGGTATTCACGGTCTATGTGTGGGTGTGGTATATGGGTGGATCCTGTCCCTGGGTGCCTGCCTGACCCGTGTTGGTTTGTAGGTGTGTTGTGACTCTTCTGGGTATTGTGTGTTCCATTCTGGAATTTCTTGGAGGTAGGCATGTTTGGTGTTGTGGGACGTTTTGGGTGTCTTGTGTGTGTCCTACCTATGTAGTGTCGTGGTGCATGGGTGATATCTGCCTGTGTGCATGTGGCGTATTTCGCTTTTGTGGAGTGCACCCCTGTAGGCTTTGGGTGGGTGCTTGGCCATGTGTCCATTTGACATACATGCTGTGTGTGTGTGTGAGATGTACGTGTGATGTGTTTGTGAGGTCCAGGCGAGGGGGTGTGTTGTCCGTGAGGTAGGAGTGTGGTATCTGTCGTGTGTGTGAGTTTTGGTAGGATATGGACTCTAAGTGCCTTCGATGAGACTGCGTGTAAGATCGCCGTTCCATGAGGTGATCTATACCTGTAGATCGTAGGGGGCGATTTCGCTGTTCCTCTGTTGCATTGGAGGTCCATGAAATAGGTGTGAATGGTGTATGTCTGCAGTGCCTGGTTTTGGATGGGTGTGCGGCGTGCATTGTGTTTTTTGCAGGCATTCTGTGTGTGCGCACACGCGTGTAAGCGTGTGTGTGTTTGTGAGTGTCGTGAACTTAGGGATTGTTTTCTATGTTTCCCTGCTAGGCTTGTACTCAGTTTGTCCTGCGAGAGTCTTAGGTGTGGCCCTTTTGCAGTGTAGGTTGCATCTGAGCCCTACATGTGGTGACGGGGTGGTTATATGGATTCGCATGTGTGTGTGGTGTAGGTTTGCTGTGTGTGGTGTGTGTGTCTTCTGTGAGTTTTCTGTGTGACGAGTGAGGGCCGAGTCTATGTCTGTGTTCTCTGTTGGAGTGGTGTATGTCGGCTCTATGCCTGTATGGGTGTGCTCCGTTTGTAGCCTATGGGTATAGTTTGTATGTGTGCTGTCTGTGTGATCTCTTGGTGAAGTGTCGGCAGGCTATGGGTTGTGGATGGTTTATGTGTGCAGCTGGTGCTGTGGCGTAGGATGGAAGGCGCCAGTGTGCAGGGTCTTCGTGGGGCCCAAGGGGTGTGCCTTGCTCTGAGTTCTACACAGTGCTGTCAGTGAGAGAGGGAATGTGTTTGGTGAATGTGTGGCTAATCATTGGTGCACCAAGCACTGGACCTTTCTTCGAAGACCATCGTTCGCTGGTGCGATATCAGACGCCTATTATGGTGGCTGAACTCAGAACAAAAGCGAGGATTCATCAAAATCTTGGACGATTCCATCAGAGTGAGAGCTCCATGACCCCTGAATGTGAGCCAAGACACAGTTTGAAATATGGAAGGTTACGGGAGTGCCTTTCATGGGGATGTGCACAGAAAGTGAAGCAAACAGAAAATTCAAGCAGGGAAGGAGACAACTCAGTTTGTTTCCCCTTGCCCCAGGAATGAGGCCACCTGTCATCAAAACCGCTCCTTTGGACTCTACACCCAGGTTTCCTGCCAAGCCTCTTTCAACACCTGAAGTTTTCAGATGGGCCAGGTGTTCTGAAAGCCAACTGGGAGGGGCCGTGCCTGGGACCTGCACTGCCACATAACCACAGTCCTGAGAAGTCTGTGGCAGTCTCCTCTTCAAAGGGAGCTTATGGCTCATTGACACAGACATGGAAAGATTCTAGGGTCCCTCTAGTTGGAGAAAAACAGACAAATATAGGAGCACTTGGTGGGCTCTCTGCATTAACTATCTGAATCTTGGTTGCAGTTGAAGTCATGGTATCATGGTTGATGTGATGGAATGTCCTTGTCCTGCTGCGGGCTATGTGGGGAGTCTCTACGGAGATTCTCTCACTCTGCCCCTCCCCCTTGTCATGCACACCCCCCAACCCTGCCTTTGCAATGAAACAACCATGTTCAGGAAGGAAGCACTAGCCCAGTCTCCCAACGAGTTCACTATCTCAGGACTAAGTCACAAGTCTGGATTCAGGCCGGCAACGGGAAGTCTCCACAGGCTACCCCAGAGAGTTGGTCAGCCAGAGGCTTCCATTCATCCTTTAGAAAGAAGAGGTACCGCGCGTATGGCCTAGATAGTTCTCCACCCTTCAAGCCAGTGACTAGAGATAGCAGTCGTTCAGGGGAAGCAGTGGTGGTTTACTCTCCGTGGAACCTCCTGTGTTTGCAACTGGGCCTTCGGTCATGATTCCCTGAATATATTCGGAAAAAGGCCTCACCAGGACTGGCAGAATACTCTGCCCGCCCTAGTCATCTGGTCTTGCGAACGGAGGCATCTGAGGGAGTCGAAGAATTGAGCCAGCTGACCACCCATTCAAGTCATTAGTCCATGCAGCCAAGCAGCATGCAGTCACAAGCAGGATCCCTAGATTCCTTGGCAATATCTGACCCTCACTGCTGTCTCTGAGCACAGGACCACAAGGGAATCTTGCCACCGCCCAATGAGTGCTGACTGTATGAATGACAGCTCCATATCCCAGGAATGGAAGCCAGGGGATGGTTCGAAATTCAGCAAGCTTGGCAGAAGAGCTCCAGGAGGGCCAATGTGGTCCATTCTATGGGAATGAAATCAATCTGACCATTGTATTAACTCTGTTTCCCTTGGTTACGGAAATGTGACCATGTGTCTCTGAGAACCTCCAGCCCAGGCTCTGCTGCCCTATGACAAGCCGCTATCCCTCCCCATGCCTCTGTTTTTCAGAGACTAGATTGTAGCGGATCCTGGGGCCCAAACTAATGTACAGGCCTGAGGTCTCGGATCTGACTCCCAGGTTGACTGAGACACAGGATTCAAATGGCCTGAGGCCTAAAGCTAGTATGCAATGAGAAGCAATGCATGGAAGTGGATACCGAGGGCCAGATTTCTTCAGTACAGAGGAGCATGTGATGATGTCAAGGAAGGGCCCAGCAAGCACGCTTTCCTAGCGAGCTCCCCATATCAGGCATGAGAATCAGCTGTGGGTTTGGGCAAAGGGAACCTCCGGAGGCTGCACCCGGGAGCCCTGTCAACAACGGCCTGGGTCCTTTCTGCCAAAAGTCAACGAATCCTTCTGGACCTGGCTCCTTTTCCTGTCCTTCCCATACTGACTACCAGTCTGGGTGGCTAAGGGAGAGCTGGGGTGCTTTGGGGGGCGACTCTCAAGTGTTTGGAACTGGGACTCAGTGCACTCTTCCAGGCCAGGTCTTTCTCAGAGCACGCCCTGCCAGGCAGCATTCTGGGCAAGTGTGAACAATCTCTTCTTCCTCAGGAAAGCATGTCAGTCAGCCTGGGGAAGGAGACAGGCTCGCTATACATAAGCAGGCTGACACTAGCCACCCAAGAAGGAAGCAGAACCTTAGGTTGGTGTGTGTGTGTGTGTGTGTGTGTGCGTGTGTGTGACTGTTTGTGTGGTCGGTTTTGTTGCAGCATCGTTTGATTCTGACAGGTGTTCTGACTCTTGAGGTGGTTGTGTGTTTCCTATAGTTGTGTTTCATAAGTGAGTGTATCTCTGTGTTAGAAGTGTGTTGAGTGCATGCAGGTCACGAGTCTGAGGGATATGGTGTGTGTCCTGTGTATTTTACGTGGCGTTGGTGTGTGTTTGTGAAGTGTTTCCTATGGTGGATGTTTGATGTTTCTCCAACCTATGGGTGGGGTGTAGGTGGTGTGTATTCATGATATCCATGCACTGTGTTAGTGGGGTATGTGTTGTGTGTGGGTTGTTTGTGTTCTTTTCTTCTGGTGTGTGTGCAGTGTAGATTAGGGTGGACTAGGTGGGCTGAGTTTGGGGTGTCTATGCTGTGTGCATGGTGTGTGTGTGGGGGGGTGCCCATTGATAGGGTCTCTGTGTGGTATGCTTGTGGGAGATGCATGGTGTGCGGGGTGAATCACGTTGTGTGTATGGTGGTTTTGTGGTATGGCCATGGCATGCTTCTGGGTGGGCAAAGTGTAGTGAGCTTCTGGTATAGAAGTGGTGTGTGTTGTGCTGTGACCACTGCCTATGGAGTGTATGCATGTAATTTATGCTGTCTGTGCAGTGTGCATTGATCCATATAACAGCTGGCTGTGTGTGTTGTTTTTTGCATGGGTGCAGGCTGTGTGTTTGGCATATGTCTGGGGTGTGTGTGATGAATATAAGGAATTCCTGTGGTCCATGTGTAGTGGTTTGAGGTGTGGGTGAGGGGTAGAGTTGTGTTATGTAGGCAGTGGATCCGTGGATCATGGATGCTGCAAGTGCCGGGATTCCTTGTTTGCCTGTGGAGTGTGGGTAAGGGGAGTAGGGGACTTGATGGCCCATTAGTGGAGTGGAGTGTCTTGGTGGTGCAGTGGTGCGTTTGTGTTTGGATGAGTGGTGTGTGCAGGAGATAGGTGTTCTGGGTGGAATAGGTGCAGTGATTGTGGAGCATAGTGTGGTGTCTGTGGTCTCCATGATGTGGGTTTGTGTGTGTGTGTGTTTTCTCTCTGTTTTCTGAGTCATGTGTATCTGGTTTGTGATGGACATGTGCTAGACGGGAGAAGGATGAGTGTTAGGAATCGGTTCGGTGTGTGTTACGTGGTGTCAGTGTGGGGTGTGTGGGGTTTTTTTTGCTGGGAACGGTTTGAGGGCATGAGTTGTGTGTTGGCGCTGTAGGGATGTCGTACGCTGGAGTTGTCATGTGCCAGTAAGGACGGTGTTCCCAATTTGTGCTGTCCTTAGGATGTGTGAGTGTGTGTGTGTGAGTGTGTGTGTGTGTGTCCTCAGAGTGCTGTGTGTTGTTGATGGGTATTCACGGTCTATGTGTGTGTGTGTGGTATATGGGTGGATCCTGTCCCTGGGTGCCTGCCTGACCCGTGTTGGTTTGTAGGTGTGTTGTGACTCTTCTGGGTATTGTGTGTTCCATTCTGGAATTTCTTGGAGGTAGGCATGTTTGGTGTTGTGGGACGTTTTGGGTGTCTTGTGTGTGTCCTACCTATGTAATGTCGTGGTGCATGGGTGATATCTGCCTGTGTGCATGTGGCGTATTTCGCTTTTGTGGAGTGCACCCCTGTAGGCTTTGGGTGGGTGCTTGGCCATGTGTCCATTTGACATACCTGCTGTGTGTGTGTGTGAAATGTACATGTGATGTGATTGTGAGGTCTAGGCGAGGGGAGTGTGTTGTCCGTGAGGTAGGAGTGTGGTATCTGTCGTGTGTGTGAGTTTTGGTAGGATATGGACTCTAAGTGCCTTCGATGAGACTGTGTGTAAGATCGCCGTTCCATGAGGTATCTATACGTGTAGATCGTAGGGGGCGATTTGGGTGTGCCTCTGTTGTATTGGAGGTCCATGAAATAGGTGTGAATAGTGTATGTCTGCAGTGCCTGGTTTTGGATGGGTGTGCGGCGTGCATTGTGTGTTTTGCAGGCATTCTGTGTGTACGCGTGTAAGCGTGTGTGTGTTTGTGAGTGTCGTGAACCTGGGGATTGTTTTCTATGTTTCCCTGCTAGGCTTGTACTCAGTCTGTCCTGCGAGAGTCTTAGGTGTGGCCCTTGTGCAGTGTAGGTTGCATCTGAGCCCTACATGTGGTGACGGGGTGGGTATATGGATTCGCATGTGTGTGGTGTAGGTTTGCTGTGTGTGGTGTATGTGTCTTCTGTGAGTTTTCTGTGTGACGATCAAGGGCCGAGTCTATGTCTGTGTTCTCTGTGGGAGTGGTGTGTGTTGGCTCTATGCCTGTATGGTTGTGCTCCGTTTGTAGCCTATGGGTGTTGGTTGTATGAGTGCTGTCTGTGTGATCTCTTGGTGAAGAGTCGGCAGGCGATGGGTTGTGGATGGTTTGTGTGTGCAGCTGGTGCTGTGGCGTAGAATGGAAGGCGCCAGTGTCAGGGGCTTCGTGGGGCCCAAGGGGTGTGCCTTTGTCTGAGTTCTATACAGTACCGTCAGTGAGAGAGGGCATGTTTTTGGTGAATGTGTGGCTAATCATTGCTGCACTAAGCACTGGACCTTTCTCAGAAGACCATCGTTCACTGGTGCAATATCAGACACCAATTATGGTGGCTGAACTCAGAATAAAAGCGAGGATTCATCAAAATCTTGGACGATTCCATCAGAGTGAGAGCTCCATGAACCCTGAATGTGAGCCAAGACACAGTTTGAAATATGGAAGGTTACGGGAATGCCTTTCCTGGGGATGTGCACAGAAACTGAAGCAAACAGGAAATTCAACCAGGGAAGGAGACAACTCAGTTTGTTTCCCCTTGCCCCAGGAATGAGGCCACCTCTCATCAAAACCGCTCCTTTGGACTCTACACCCAGGTTTCCTGCCAAGCCTCTTTCGACACCTGAAGTTTTCAGATGGGCCAGGTGTTCTGAAAGCCAACTGGGAGGGGCCGTGCCTGGGACCTGCACTGCCACATAACCACAGTCCTGAGAAGTCTGTGGCAGTCTCCTCTTTCAAGGGAGCATATGGCTCATTGACACAGACATGGAATGATTCTAGGGTCCCTCTAGTTAGAGAAAAAACAGACAAATATAGGAGCACTTGGTGGGCTCTCTGCATTAACTATGTGGCTGTTCGTTACAGTTGAGGTCATGGTATCATGGTTGATGTGATGGAATGTCCTTGTCCTGCTGCGGGCTATGTGGGGAGTCTCCACGGAGATTCTCTCACTCTGCCCCTCCCCCAAGTCATGCACACCCCCCAACCCTGCCTTTGCAACGAAACAACCATGTTCAGGATGGATGCAGGAGCCCAGTCTCCCAACAAGTTGACTTTCTCAGGACTAAGTCACAAGTCTGGTTTCAGGCGACGGGAAGTCTCCACAAGCTACCCAAGAGAGTTGGTCAGAGGCTTCCATTCATCCTTTAGAAAGAAGAGGAACCACGCATCTACCCTAGATATTTCTCCGCCCTTCAAGCCAGTGACTAGAGATAGCAGTCGTTCAGGGGAAGCAGTGCTGGATTACTCTCTGTGGAACCTCCTGTATTTGCATCTGGGACTTCGGTCATGATTCCCTGAATATATTCGGAAAAAGGCCTCACCAGGACTGGCGGAATACTTGCCCGCCCTAGTCATCTCGTCTTGCCAAAGGAGGCATCTGAGGGAGTCGATGAATTGACCCAGCTGACCACCCATTGAAGTCCTTAGTCCATGCAGCCAAGCAGCATGCAGTCACAAGCAGGATCCCTAGATTCCTTGGCAATATCTGACCCTCACTGCTGTCTCAGAGCACAGGACCACAAGGGAATCTTGCCACCGCCCTTTGAGTGCTGACTGTGTGAATGACAGCTCCATGTCCCAGGAATGGAAGCCAGGGGATGGTTCGAAATTCAGCAAGCTTGGCTGAAGAGCTCCAGGAGGGCCAATGTGGTCCATTCCATGGGAATGAAATCAATCTGACCATTGTATTAACTCTGTTTCCCTTGGCTAATGCAATGTGACCAGGTGTCTCTGAGAACTTCCAGCCCAGCCTCTGCTGCCCTATAACAACCCGCTATCCCTCCCCATGCCTCTTTTTTCAGAGACTAGATTGTAGCGGATCTTGGGGCCCAAACTAATGTACAGGCCTGAATTTGACTGAGACATAGGATTCAAATGGCCTCAGGCCTAAATCTAGTATGCAATGAGAAGCAATGCATAGAAGTGGATACCGAGGGCCAGATTTCTTCAGTATAGAGGAGCATGTGATGATGTCGTCAAGGAAGGGCCCAGCAAGCACCCTTTCCTAGCGAGCTCCCCATATCAGGCATGAGAATCAGCTGTGGGCTTGGGCAAAGGGAACCTCTCTAGGCTACACCCGGGAGGCCTGTCAACAAGCGGCCTGGGTCCTTTCTGCCAAAAATCAACGAATCCTTCTGGACCTGGCTCCTTTTCTGTCCTTCCCATACTGACTACCAGTCTGGGTGGCTAAGGGAGAGCTGGGGTGCTTTGGGGGGCGACTCTCAAGTGTTTGGGACTGGGACTCAGTGCACTCTAACAGGCCAGGTCTTTCTCAGAGCACGCCCTGCCAGGCAGCATTCTGGGCAAGTGTGAACAATCTCTTCTTCCTCAGGAAGGCATGTCAGTCAGCCTGGGTAAGGGACAGCCTATCTATGCATAAGCAGGCTGACACTAGCCACCCAATAAGGAAACCGAACTCTGTGTTTGGTGTTTGTGTGTTTGTGTTTGTGTGTGTGTGTGTGTGTGTGTGAGTGTGTGTGACTGTTTGTGTGGTCGATGTTGTTTCAGCATGGTTTGATTCTGACAGGTGTTCTGACTCTTGAGGTGGTTTTGTGTTTTCTATAGTTGTGTTTCATAAGTGAGTGTATCTCTGTGTTAGTAGTGTGTTGAGTGCATGCAGTTCACGAGTCTGAGAGATAATGTGTGTGTCTTGTGTGTTTTCCTACATTTGGTGTGTGATTGTGATGTGTTTCCTATGGTGGATGTTTGATGTTTCTCCAATGCCTATGGGTCTGGTGTAGGTGTTGTGTATTCATGATATCCATGCACTGTGTTAGTGGGGTATGTGTTGTGTGTGGGTTGTTTGTGTTCTTTTCTTCTGGTGTGTGTGCGGTGTAGATTAGGGTGGACTAGGTGGGCTGAGTTTGGGGTGTCTATGCTGTGTGCATCGTGTGTGTTTGGGGGGTGCCCATTAATGTTGTCTCTGTGTGGTATGCTTGTGGGTGATGCTTGGTGTGCATGGTGAATCTCGGTGTATGTATGGTGGTTTTGTGGTGTGGTCATGGCGTGCTTCTGGATGGGGTAACTCTTGTGAGCTTCTGGTATAGAGTAGTGTTTTTTTGTGTTGTGACTGCTGCTTATGGAGTGTATGCACGTAATTTATGCTGTCTGTGCAGTGTGCATTGATCCATGTAACAGATGGCTGTGTGTGTTGGTTTTGGCATGGGTTCACTCTGTGCCTTTAACATATGTCTGGGGTGTGTGTGATGAATATAAGGAATTCCTGTGGTTCATGTGTAGTGATTTGAGGTGTTGGGGAGGGGTAGCGATGTGGTATGTAGGCAGTGGATGCGCGGATCATGGGTGCTGCATTTGCCGTGATTACTTGGTTGCCTGTGGAGTGTGGGTGAAGAGAGTTGGTGACTTGATTGCCCATAGTGGAGTGGAGTGTCTTGGTGGTGCATGGTGCATATGTATTTTAAATGGGTGGTGTGTGCAGGAGATATGTGTTCTGGGTGGAATAGGTGTAGTGATTCTGGAGCATAGGGTGGTGTGTGTGGTCTCAAAGATGTGAGTTGGTGTGTGTGTGTGTTTTCTCTATGTTGTCCGTGTCATGTATATCTGGTTTGTGATGGACATGTGGTAGACGGGAAAAGGAGGCGTGGTATGAATTGGTTGGGTGTGTGTCAAACAAGCGAAATCAGTGTGGGGTGTTTGGGGGTGTTTTTGCCTGGTTATTCAGCAAGGCAGTCGTTTAGAATGGAATGAAAGATAAAGATTTTCCAGGGCAGACAGAAACTGAAAGAATATTTGACCCCAAATCCACAAGAAATTTTAAGGAGAATAAGCAAAGAGAGATCCCAAAAGTAACCTACACCATAAAGAAACAGAGACTATCTACAGAAAATGGACTTGATAAGCAATACAATGGCATCAAATTCATATCTTTCAATAGTTACTCTGAATGTAAATGGGTTAAATGTTCTAATCAAGAGACACAGGGAATCAGATTGAACAAAAACGCAAGATCCATCCATTTGTTGTCTACAAGAGACTCATTTTAGACCTAGAGTCACATCCAGACTGAAACTGGGGGGATGGAGAACAGTTTACCACACTAATGGATATCAGAAGAAAGCTGGAGTAGCAATCCTTATATCAGACAAATTAGATTTTAAACCAAAGACTGTTGTAAGAGATATAGAGGGACACCGTCTCATACTTAAAGGGTCTAGCCAACAAGAAGATCTAATAATTGTAAATATTTATGCCTTCAACATGGGAGAAGCCAGTTATAAAAATCGATTAATAACCTAATAAAGAAATGCATTGATAATAATCCATTAATAGCAGGGGACTTCAAAACATCACTCACAGCAATGGACCGACCCTCTAATCAGAAGATCAACAGAGAAATGAGGGCTTTGAGTGACACACTGGACCAGATGGACTTCACAGATATATACATGCATTTCATCCTAAATCAGCAGAATACTCATTTTTCTCTAGTGCACAGGGAAGTTTCTCCAGAAGAGATCTCATACTGGGTCACAAATCAAGTTTTAAGTTATACCAAAACTTTGAGATTATTCCCAGCATATTTTCAAGCCACAATGCTTTGAAACTTGAACTCAATCACAAGAGGAAATTTGGAAGGATATCAAACACTTGGAAATTAATGAGTATCCTGTTATAGAATGAATCGGTCAACCAGGAAATTAAAGAATTTTTTTTAACATGGAAACTATGGGTTACAACAAAGGTTGTTCTAAGAGGGAAGCTCATTACAATACTGAAAAATAAATTAGGAAAATTGAAATGCACAAGCTAAACTTAAATCTAAAGGATCTGGGAAAAAAAGTAAATAAAGCCTCAACCAACTAGGAGAAGAGTCATAATAAATATCAGAGCTAAAATCAATAAAATAAATCAGAAAATATGGATCCAGTAAAATGGATCATCAAAACCAGAAGCTGGTTCATTCAAAGAATTAATAAGATCAATAAGCCTCTGGCCAGATTTATCTAAAAGAAAAATGAAAGGATCTACATTAATAAAATCATGAATGAAAGGGGAGAGGTCACAACAAGCAGCAAGAAAATATAAACAATTTTAAGAACATATTATGAGCAACCATATCCCAACCATAGGTAATGTAGAAGAAATGGATCAATTCCTGGAAAGTTAAACTACGGAAACTGAAACAGGAAGAAAGAGACAATCTTAATAGACAAAAACCAGCAAGGAAATGGAAGCAATAATCAAAAACTTCCCCAAAAACAAGAGTCCATGGACAGATGACTTCTCAGGGGATTTCTACCAAGCATTTAAAGAAGAAATAATACTTATTCCACTGAAGCTTTTCACAAAATAGAAACAGAAGAGAAACTTCCAAAACTCTTTCTATGATGGAGGCCAGCATTATTTTGATCACAAAATCAGACTAAGACCCCATCAAAAAGTAGAATTACAGACCAAAATTCTTCATGAACGTGGATGCCAAAATACTCAACAAGATCCTAGCCAATAGGATGCAACAGAACATTGAGATTAATCACCACAACAAAGTGGGATTTATTCCTGGGCTGTAAGGGTATTTTAATATTTACAAATCCATCAACGTGATACATCACATTACTAAATGAAAGGACAAGAACCGTATGATCTTCTCAACTGATGCAGGAAAAGTATATGACAATACACAGCATCCTTTCTTGACTAACACTCTTCAGAATATAGGGATAGAGGGAACATAACTCAATGTCGTAAAAGCCATCTATGAAAAGCCGACAGCGAATATCATTCTCAATGTGGAAGAGAGGTCAGGAACATGACAAGGTTGCTCACTCTCCACTAATGTTCAACATAGTACTAGAATCCCTATCCTCAGCAATCAGACAACAAAAAGAAATGAAAGTCATTTGAATTGGCAAAGCAGAAGTCAAACTCTCTCTCTTCAGAGATGACATGATACTTTATGTGGGAAACCTAAACGTTTTCACACACACACAAAAATTGCTAGAATAGAACTCATACAGTAATTCAGCAATGTGGCATGGTAGAAAATCAATGCACAGAAATCAGTTGCACTTCTATACTCTAACAATGTGACTGAAGAAAGAGAAAGAAAGGCATCGATCCCATTTATAATTGCAACAACCATAAAATATCTAGGAATCAATCTAACCAAAGAGGTAAAGATCTGCACTCCAGGAACTAGACAACACTTATGACAGAAATTGAGGAAGAGACAAAAAGATGAAAAAACTTTCCATGATCATGGATTAGAAGAACAAACATTGTTAAAATGTCTGTTTCCCAGAGCATCTACATATTCAGTTCAATCCCTGTCAAAACACCAATGACATTTTTCACGGAACTGGAAAGAACAATCCTAAAATGTGTATGGGACCAGAAAAATCCCTGAGTAGCTGGGGAATTTTGAGAAAAAAAAAAATGGTAACATCACAATGTCTGACTTCAAGCTATGTTACAAAGTTGTGATCATCCAGACAATTTAGTACCAGCACAAAAACAGACAGAGCAATGTGACAGAATAGAGAGCCCCAAATGGACCCTCAACCTTGTGGTCAACTAATCTTCATCTTTTTTCATTAGAAAAAAAGATGGTGTTGGGACAATTGGACACCAACATGCAGAAGAATGAAATTCTCTTACCCCATACAAAAAGATAAACTCACAGTGGATGAAAAACTTCAGTGTGAGAGAGGAATCCATTGAAATCCTAGGAATACAAGGGCAGTAATGACTTCCACCTCAGCCACACCAACTTCTTGCAAGACATGTCTCTAATGGCAAGGGAAACAAAAACAAAAATGAACTTTTGGGACCTCATCAAGATAAAAAGCTTCTGCACAGCAAAGGAAACAGTCAACAAAACTAAAAGACAGCCCATGGAATGGGAGAAGATATTTGTAAATGACATTAAAAATAAAGTGCTGATATCCAAGATCTATAGAGAATTTCCCAAACTCAACATCTAAAATACAAAGAATCCAGTCAAGGAGTGGGCAGAAGACATGAAGAAACACTTCTTCAAAGAAGACATACAAGTGGCTAACAGACTTGTGAAAAAATGCTCCACAATACGTTCAATCAGGAAATTCAAATCAAAACAATCTCCCTGGTTGGGATCTCTCTGGTCATCTGGACCTGCCCAGAGAGCAGCCCTGTAAAGGCAGTCACTGGAAGAGGGAACCCTGGACCAATATTCCTTGCAGTTTTGGTAGTAGCGGGGTGCAGAGACAAGCAGGAGCTCCTGCAACCCCTGATATGGTGGCTAGGGACGTGCTTTGCCAGTGGGAAGTGGCAGAGGGGGAGTCTATGTGCTCTGAAGCACCCAGAGGGGAACAGTCTGGGGATTCTCTCTGAGATGGAGGTCTAGGTGCAATTTGCTTTCCTCTAAACCTCCAAAGAACCTCCAAAAACCACCAAGGGGGGGGGGGACTTCCAGAGAACAAAGGCCTGAAAAACTGGTTTCCTTAGAGCCCTTGATAGGGACCAGGAAGACTCAAACCTTGATAGGGAGCAGGAGGACTCAATCCAAGCAAGACAGCATGAATACTTGCAGCAGACCCCTCCCCAGAAGCTAGCCAGAAAAACAAAACAAAACAAAACAAACAAACAAAAAAACCCAAGAGGACAACCACCACAGGGTCCCCAAAAATCTGTAAAACCTGAATATCAGGGGAAAAGAAGAGATTAAGCTCCCTGTAATGCCCTAAAATGATTATACTTCATAGATACAACTTTTCTTTTTAATTTGTTCCTACTATTCTCCTTCTTTTTAATTTTTTTTAAAAATTTAACCTTTCAAACATCACAACAAGAGGTTCAATACAACAAATTCCATAAAAACTTTTTAACATGAACTTTTCTGATACATGTATCTCTGTTTTTCTTTTGCTTTTCTTTTTTTTTAATATTCATATAGAGTTAAGCTTCAAGGTAATTCTCTTTCCCCAATCAGTATCACCCTTATATATAAACCAGTTTTAATACCCATTTATCTCAGGGTAAGTTGAGTCCTTTAACAAAGATATCAAAATACACTCAGGAAGAATTAAAATAACCTTCCTCGCTGATGCTGAGGATCTATAAAAACATTCCCATCTTTTTCTTCTGTCAGTGTTTCTGTGTATTTGTTTTTGTTCTGTAGTATATAAATCTTATACTTGGGTTTATTATGGTTTGGTTTTTTTTCCTTGTCATTTACTTTTATCAGTCTTTTTTTTCTGTTTCTGTTTCTATACCTTATAAATATTACCTTTGGGGTCCATTCTGGCTGGCTATTCTCTTTTTTTTTTTCTGTCTTTCTTTTCCTTTTTTTTTTTTTATTTCTTTTTGGTGGGGACTCTCGATTGCTCAGAAGCTTTTCAGGGTGCAACTTGCCTGTATCACGGTTGATACATTGAGCTACACATCCCCTCAGCCATCTCTCACCAAAACGACCAGGAGGAGGAAAGCCCAACAGAGGAAAAATTCAGAGACTGTGCCATCTCCTTGATGGACATGGATATGGACATAAACAGTATGCTGGAAAGGGAATCCAGGCTAACAATTATCCAGGCAATGGCTAGGTTGAAGAAAACCATTAATGACAACACAGAATCATTTAGGGCAGAAATGAAAACCACCAGTGAAGTTAAAAATGATATCAATGAGTTCCAATCTAATCTAAATTCTCTAGCAATTGGGTAACTGAGGGAGAAGATAGAATTATTGACTCAATGACAAACTGATAGAGAAAAACGATCAGGATGAGACCTGGAACACACAGCTTAGAAGCCATGAAAACAGAATGAGGGAAATAAATGATGCCATGAAATGTTCCAACGTCAGAATTATTGGAATCCCTGAGAGGGAGG
This sequence comes from Lutra lutra, assembly GCF_902655055.1. Taxonomy (NCBI): domain Eukaryota; kingdom Metazoa; phylum Chordata; class Mammalia; order Carnivora; family Mustelidae; genus Lutra; species Lutra lutra. Next base: position 155,231,939 of record NC_062282.1, on the reverse strand, counting down.
AGAAAGAAAGAAGACTAGAGGATAGAGTTGAACAATTTCTCCATGAAAATTTTTCCAATCTGGCGAATGGAACCAGTGTTTGTGTCCTAGAGACGGAAAGGTGTCCCCCCAAGATCATAGAATCTAGAATGACCTTGAGACACCTGATTGTGAAAATGATGAATCATAACTTTAGGCAAGAGCTCTTGAAAGCAGCTAGGGAGGAAAGATTCCTTACATAGAGAGGAAGGACCATCAGAATAACATCAGACCTGTCCACAGAAAGATGGAAAGCCAGAAAGGGCTGGCAAGATGTATTCATGGCACTCAATGAGAAAACATGCAGCCCAGAATACTTTATCCAGCAAGACTGACATTCAAAATGGATCAAGAGATAAAGAGCGTCCAATACCGGCAAGGTTTGAAAGAGTATGTGACTGCCAAGTTGGGACGACAAGAAAAATTAAGGGGGGTTCGATAAAGAAGAAAGAACCCAAGAGTGTCACAGAAGAGAAATTTACAGAGACAATTTACAGAAACAAGGACTTCACAGAAAATACAATGTCAATACAAATGTATCTCTCAATAATCACTCTCAACGTGCATGGCCTATCACTCCCACAAAACAGCACAGAGTTTCAGATTGAATAAATGAGAGGATCTATCCATATGTTGTCTACAAGAGACCCATTTTGAACCTAAATTCCATTTCAGCTACCCAGACTGAAACTGAAGGGATGGAGAAGCACTTTCATGCCAATGGGCTTCAAAAGAAGGCTGGGGTAGAGATTCTCATATCATATCAATTAGATTTTAAGCTAAAGACTCTAGTCAGAGATAAAGAAGGACACTACATGATTCTTAAAGGGTCCATCCACCAAGAATATCTAGCAATTGTAAATATTTATGCCCCCAATACAGGAGCAGTCAACTAGATAAGACAACCTTTAATCAATATAAAGAGTCAAATTGATATGAATACATGAATAGTGGGGGATCATAACATGCCACTTTCAGTAATAGACAGATCATCCAAGCAGAAAATCAGTAAAGAAACAAGAGCATTGAATGACACATTGGACCAGATGGACCTCATAGACATATAGAGAACATTCCACCCTAAAACAACAGAATACTCATTATTCTCAAGTACACATGGCACTTCCTCTAGAATAGGCCAGATTCTGGGTCAGAGAACAGGACTCAAAAGATACCAAAAGGTAGAGATTATTTTCCTCATATTCTCAGAACACAATGTTTTGAAACTGGAACTCAACCAAAAAAAAAAAAAAGTTTGGAAGGAATTCAGACACCTGGAAGCTAAATACCACCTTGCTTAAGAATGCTTGGGTCAACCAGGATATCAAAGAAGAACTTCAACAATTCATGGAAATCAATGAGAATGAAGACACTTCAGTCCAAAACCTATGGGATAGAGCAAAGGCGGTCCTAAGGTGGGAATACATAGTCATCCAAGTGTCCCTCAAAAAAAAAAAATGAAGAATCCAGAATACACCAGCTCTCTGGACATCTTAAAGACTGGAAAATCAACAACAAATTAAGCCAACCCCACATACAAGAAGGGAAATAATCAACATTAGAGCAGAGATCAATGAGATAGAAACTAGAGATACAGTATCAACATTTATATGCCAATAAATTAACCAACTTAGAGGAAATAGATGCACTCCTGGAAACCTATAGGCTTCCAAATCTGAATCAGGAATAATTGACAACCTGAATAGACCAATGTCTAGTAACAAGATTGAAGCAGTGATCAAAAACTTCCCAAAGAACAAGAGCCCAGGACCCATCAGATTCCCTGGAGAATTCTACCAAACTTTCAACGAAGAAATAATACCTATTCTCCTGAAGCTGTTTCCAAAATGTGAAGGAGACGGAAGTCTTCCAGATTCTTTTATGAAGCCAGGGTTACCGTGATCCCCAAACCAGGAAAAGACCCCATCAAAAAGGAGAATTTCTGACCAATATCCCTGATAATATGCATGCCAAATTCTAAACAAGTTCCTAGGTACTAGGATCCAACAATACATTAAAAGTAGTATCCACCATATCCAGTTGGGATTTATCCATGGGATGCAAGGGTGGCTCAACATTGCAAAACAATCAATGTGATAGAACCAATGAATTAGAGAATAGAGAAGAACCACAGGATCATCTCAATTGATACAGATAAAGCATTTGACAAGATAAAGCGTCCGTTTCTGATTAAAGTTTTCAAAGTCCAGGGATAGAGGGAACTTTCCTCAACTTCATAAAGTCTAACAATGAAAAACCCACAACAAATATCATTCTCAATGGGGAAAAGCTGACAGCCTTCCCATTGAGATAGGGAACACGACAAAGATGCCCACTCTTGCCACTCTTGTTCAACATAGTACTAGAAGTCCTAGCAACAACAACCAGGCAACAAAAAGAAGTAAAAGTATTCAAATTGTCAAAGAAAGAAAAATCTCTCTCTTTGCACATGACATGATACTTTGTATGGAAAACCCAAAAGACTCCACCCACAAACTACTAGAACTCACACAGCAATTCAGTAATGTGGCAGGATACAAAAATCAATGTACAGAATTCAGTTGCTTTTTTATACACTAACAATGAAAATGTAGAAAAGGAAATTAGTGAATTGATTCCATTTACTATAGCACCAAGAACCATAAGATACCTGGGAATAAACCTAACCAAAGAGGTAGAGGGTCTGTACGTGACACATTACAGAACACTCATGAAAGAAATTGAGGAAGACACAAAATGATGGAAAAGCATTCCATGCTCATGGATCAGAAGAGTAACCATTGTTAAAATGCCTATACTACCCAGAGCAATCTATATTTCAATACCATCCCGATCAAAATTCCACCAGCATTTTTCAAAATGCTGAAACAAACAATCCTAAAATTTATGTGGAACCAGAAAAGACCCTGAATTGTTAAGGAAATGTTGAAAAAGAAAAACAAAGCTGGGGCATTCACATTGCCTGATTTGAAGCTTTACTAGAAAGCTGTGATCACAAAGACAGCATGGTACTGGCATAAAAACAGACACATAGACCAATGTAGCAGAGTAGAGAGCCAGATACGAACCCACAACTCTATGGTTAAATAATCTTCGTCAAAGCAGGAATAAATATTTAGTGGAAAACAGACAGTCTCTTCAATAAACGGTACTGGGAGAATTGGACAGCTATGTATAGGAGAATGAAACTCGACCATTCTTACACCATACACAAAGATAAACTTGAAATGGATGAAAAACCTCAAAGTGAGACAGGAATCTATCAGAAATCCTAGTGGAGAACATAGGGAGTAACCTCTTTCACATCAGCCACAGAAAATCCTTTCAAGACATGTCTCCAAAGGCAAAGGAAACAAAAGCGAAAATGAGCTGTTGGGACCTCATCAAGATCTAAAGCTTCTGCACAGCAAAGGAAACTGTCAACAAAACAAAGAGGCAACCCACGGAATGGGAGAAGATATTCTCAAATGACAGTACAGAAAAAGGGCTGATATCCAAGATCTATAAAGAATTTCTCAAGCTGAACACTCAATTAAGGAAAAAAAATAGTCATGTCAAAAACTTGGCAGAAGACATGAACAGACATTTCTCCAAAGAAGACATACAAATGGCTAACAGACACATGAAAAAATCTTCATCAGCAGTAGCCGTCAGGGAGATTCAAATCAAAACCACATCGAGGTACCACCTTACACCAGTTAGAACGGCCAAAATTAACAAGACAGTAAACAACGTGTATTGGAGAAGATGTGGAGAAAGGGGAACCCTCTTCCACTGTTGGTGGGAATGCAATTTGGTGCTGCCACTTTGGAAAACAGTGTGGAGATTCTTTAAGAAATTAAAAATGGAGCTTCCCTATGACCCTGCAATTGCACTACTGGGTATTTACCCCAAAGACACAGATGTAGTAAAAAGAAGAGCCAATGTTCATAGCAGCAATGGCCACAGTCATCAAACTGTGGGAAGAACCAAGATGCCCTTCAACGGATGAATGGATATAGAAGATGGGGTCCATATATACCTTCGAGTATTATGCCTCCATCAAAAAGGATGAATACCCAACTTTTGTATCAACACGGATGGGCCTGGAGGAGATTATGCTGAGTGAAATAAGTCAAGCAGAGAGAGTCAATTATCATATGGTTTCACTTCCTTGTGCAGCATAAGGGATAAAATGGAGACCTTAGGAGAAGAAAAGGAAAAATGAACTGGGGGAACTCCAAGGGAGAAATGAACCATAGGAGTTGTGGACTCTGAGAAGCAAAATGAATGTTTTGGTGGGGCATGGAGTGGAGGGATAGGGGAGCCTGGTGATGGGTATTTTGAAGGCCACATATTACATGGAGTACTGAGTGTGGTGATGAAAAATGAATCTTGAAAAATAAAATTAAATTTTAAAAAAGAAAAAAATAAAATCTTACATACAATCCCCAAATCCCACTTCTTGGTATACATCCAAAAAGGGGGAATGCAGAATTTGGAAGAGATATTTACACTCACCCATTTTCATTGCAACATTATTCACAATAGCTGATATGAAAACAACCCAAGTGTTTCTCAAAAGTTAAATGGATAAAGAAAATGTGTTATATACATAAATTGATATAGTATTCGGCTTTAAGAAGGAAATTAAATCATATGCTAAATGGATGAATCTTGAGGGCATCATGCTATATAAAATAAACTTGTCACAAAAAGTGATATCCGACTTACATGAGGTATCTAAATCAAACTCATAGAAACGCAAATTGAATAGTGATTTTATAGAAGTATTTTGGTTGTGTTTTTCTTTTAACTCATCCCCAGATTTTAATATTATTAACATTATGCATTAGGGTGTTACCAGTGATAAACCAATGAATTAATCATGATGCATATTGTTAACTTGAGTCCATAGTTTTCAAGATTCACTATTTCTATTTTCTATTCTTAAGGGTTTTGACAAATGTTTAGTGACATATAGCTATCGTTTCATTAAGATACGGGATAATATTAAAAACCTCCTGTGCCCCACCTCTATGCTTATCCCCCTCATTCAAACTCTTAGAAACTGCTGAACTCTTACTATCTTCATAGTTTTGCCTTTTTTGGAATGTCTTAAACTTAGATTCATACAACATGTAACATTTAAGCTTAGTGGTTTTATTTTAAAGATTTTATTTATTTATTTGACACAGAGAGACACAGTGAGAGAGGGAACACAAGCAGGGTTAGTGGGAGAAGCAGGCTTCCTGCCAAGCAGGGATCTCTGTGTGGGGCTTGATCCCAGGACCCCGGGTTCACAGCTTGACCTGAAGGCAGATGCTTAATGACTGAGCCACCCAGGTGCCCCTCAGCTTGATTTCTTTATCTTAACAATATACATTGTTTCCTTTCATGTATTTTAGTGTCCTGAGAGTTCATTTACTTTTTAATTTAAATTCATTTAAATTCAATTTAATTAACATATGTGGTATTATTAGTTTCAGAAATAGAATTCAATGACCTATCAGTTGCATATAGCACTCAGTGCTCATTACTTCTAGTGCCCTCCTTAATGCCCGTCACCCAGTTCCCTAATCTCCCACCCACCTTTCCTTGAGCAACTCTCAGTTTGTTTCTTATACTTACGAGTTTCTTCTGGTTTGCGTACCTCTGTTTTGATCTTATTTTATTTTTCCTTCCCTTCCTCTTGTTCATCTGTTTTGTTTCTTAAATTCCACATATGAGTGAAATCATATGCTATTTGTCTTTCACCAACTGATTTATTTTACTTACATAATACATTTTAGTTCTATCCATGTCCTTGCAAATGGCAAGATTTCATTCTTTTTGATGGCCGAGTAACATATATATATATATATATATATATATATATATATATATATAGTGTATGTATGTGTGTATATAATTGAATATATATATTATATATATACATATATATGTATATACACACACACAAACATATACATGTACACATGTACACACATATACACAGTAAACATATACATGTATACATGTACAAACATATACACATATACAAACATACATATATAGGTATATATATACCTATATATGTGTGAAGGTATCAAGAGGATAAGATGGACACTGTATAATAAAGGTGATAGCCATCCGTATGCTATCTTATTATTTTGTTCCAGCTGATAAGACACTCGAAAATATCTTTTCCCATTCCCAGTAGGTTGCCTTTTAGTTTGACTGCTTTCTTTGTGGTGCACAATCATTTTATCCCTATGAATTCCCAATAGTTCATTTTTCCTTTCATTTCCTTTGCCTTTGAAAACATGTCTAGCAAGAATTTGCTATACTTTTATCCCCTTTATTATTTATAGTGACCTAGTTTTCCTCTTGTTACATTCTTTCTTTTAAAATATATTTTGTCTGACAAGAGTATTGCTATTCTGGCTTTCTTTTGACATCGATCTGCATGATAGTTACTTCTCCATCCCTTCACTATCAATCTGCAGCTCCCTGTAGGTCTTAAGTGAGTCCCTTGTAGGCAGCATATAATGGCCTTACTATTTTTTGTTTGTTTGTTTGTTTGTTTTTCCTTTTTATCCATTCTGTCACCCTATCTTTTGATTGGAGTCTATTTACATTCAAAGTAATTATTGGTAGATATGTACTTATTTTCTTTTTTTTCCACTTTATTATTTTTTTCAAAATGTTCTGTGATCCTTTCATCTCTTTTTCTGTTTCTTGGTTTTCTGATTTTCTTTAGCAACAGATTTGGATTTATCTGTCTTTGTTATTTGAATATTTATCAGTGTGATACATGGTTATCATTATATTATATATAAATATATATAATATATAGCATATATAATATATATTAATTTGCATACCAATATAAATGTATTACAGATAGAATTTTTAAGTATTTTAGGTTTCTGATAGTTTAAGTTTGAGCCCATTCTTTTCTCTTCCTCACCCTTTTGTATATGTTATTATATTGTATATCCTTTTATTTTGTGAGTTCCTTGACTCACAAGGAATTGATTTTTTACAGAAATATTCATTTTTTACTGCTTTTGTGTTTTCTACCTTTATATTCTCACTTTTGATCCCTCCTTTCTATACAAATATTTCCAGCAAGACTGGCTTAGTGGTCATGATTTCCTTTAGTCTTCGTCTGGGAAACTATCTCTTCCACTGTTCTGAATGACACCTTTATGGATAGAGTAGTCTTGGCTGCAGATTCTTCCCAATCAGCACTTTGAATAGATTGTACCATGCCCATATGGTTTGTCAAGTTTCTGCTGGAAATCTCCCAATGGTGTTGTTGGTGTTCTCTTGTATTTTATTGTCTCATTTTGTCTTACTGCTTTTACAAATTTTATTACTATATTTTGCCAATTTAATTAGAATATGCCTTGGTGTGCATCTGCTTTTGTTGATGTTTTAGGGTGTTCTTTGTGCCTCATGCATCTCAATATCTGTTTACTTCCCCAGATTAGGAAGTTTTCTGCCAATATTTCTTCAATTTTTATTTTTTTGCCCTTTCTTTCTCTCTCTCTTTTTCTTCTGGGAATCCTATAATATGAATGTTATTTCAGCTGATTGAGTCACTGAGTTCTCTAATCTATTCTTGTTTTGCATAATTCTTTTTCCCCCTCTCTTTTGTTCAGCTTACTTATGTTCAAATACTCTGTCTTCTAGGCCATTAATTCATTCCTCTGCTTCTTCCAGCACGTGGTTCATTCCATCAAGCATGTTTCTGATTTCATTTATTGAGTCTTTCATCTCTGCTACGTTATTCCTTATCTCTGTGTTAAGGGTCTCACTCTTATATTCCACTCTTTTCTCAATCCAGTGAGTAGACTTATAATCATTGCTTTAAATACTCCACCATGCCTGTCGCTTATATCTCTTTTGCTTAGCTCTCTGGCCGTGGCTTTGTGTTCTTCTTTCATTTGGTATTAATTTCTCTGTCTTTTCATTTTGTTTAGGTCTCTGTGCCTGTTTCTATGTACTAAGAAAGTCAGCTATATCTCCAGTTCTTGAGGGTAATGACCTTATTGGGAAGAGGTTTGGTAGTGTCCTGCCATGTAACATCGTCTCTTTTTCAGGGCCTGACACTTCTAGGAATGTCTCTGATGTGTGTTATCTGTACTTTATGACTTCTGGCCACCTTATACTTCAAGGCAGTCACTTAAAGAAAGGCTGTCTTTACCTGTTGTAAGCAGTGTTTGGTCCCTGGTCTGAAAGTGATGAGTTTTAAGTAGGTGAAGTTTGGTCTGCTTATGAAGTGAGATCTGTCACCACTACTGCTGGAACTGATACACTGCAAAACTCTGGGCTTGGGAGATGTGGTGTGTGCAGATATTTGGGCAGGTATTCTACGGGCTGGGGCATGTTGTGCTGGGAATGAGGCAAATGTGATGGGAAAAGTTTGTTCTACCAGCGAATGGGAGGTGGGGCTGGGATTGGTGGAAGCAAGGTAGGTAGCTAGTGTTGGCACTGCATTTGTTCCCACAGGTGACCCCTGCTTGTGCTGAGTGGTGGGGGAGGAAACTGATGCCTGCCAGTTCCTTTGTTCCCAAAGGGGTCTCTTCATGAGAAACAAACTGAGGGCTTGTCTGGTTGTCTTCCTGGGACAGTCTCTCCAAGATGAGTGAAAAACTCCCTTATTGTGTGCCCCATGCACTCTATGGATTATTTCTGTGCTGTGTGTCAGCAGGTTCTTTTTCTGCCTTTTCTTCAAGAGTAGCCTTATTGCCATTCAGACTCCATTTGTTTTCCCTGTATGTCGCGCTTTGTGTTGGTCTGTCTCCTGCCCTTCTCCACATCTGTTGCTCTCTCTCAACTACAGCAAACATGATCCATTTCTCTCCTAAGCCATGTCTCCACACTTCCTGACTTCTTTGATGTAGCCTTTAGTAAAAAGAAGACAGTAAACAACATGTGTTCGAGAGGATGTGGAAAATGGGGAACCCTTTCCACTATTGATGGGAATGCAAGTTGGTGCAGCCACACTGGAAAACAGTGTGGAGATTCCTTAAGAAATTAAAAATAGAGCTACCTTATGACCCTGCAATTGCACTTTGGGGTAAATACCCCAAAGATACAGATGTAATGAATAGATGGGCCACCTGTACCCCATTGTTCATAGTAGCAATGGCCACAGTCATCAAACGGTGGGAAGAACCAAGATTCCCTTTAATGGAGCAATGGATAAAGAAGATATGGTCCATATATACAAAGGAGTATCCATCATAAAGGACGAATACCCAACTTTTGTATCGACATGGGTGGGACTGTAAGAGATTATGCTAAGTTATATAAGTCAAGCAAGGAGAGTCAATTATCATATTGTTTAGCTTATTTTTATGTATGTAAATTCTTATTTATGTATGTAAGAATAATACAGAGGGCATGGAAAGATGGAGAGGAGAAGGGAGTTTGGGGAAATTGGAGGGGGAGATGATCCATGAGAGACTGTGGACCCTGAGAAATTTACTGATGGTTTTGGAGGGGATGAGGGTGGGCGGTTGTGTGAGCCTGGTGTTGGGTATTATGGAGGGCATGTATTGCATGGAGCCTTGGGTGTGGTGCAGAAACAATGAACTCTGGAACACTGAAAAGAAATAAAAAAAATTTTTAACTCATTTACTACATAAGCACTACAGTGCTACATGATTGAAATAGTCTAAGATCATTACTCTTTTCAGTGTATAACTTAGTGAAGTTAAGTAAATTGTTTAACAATTTCAAACTAAATTATGCTTCCTTTTGAAGACTCAGTATTTTATTTTTAGTAAATTATATTATTTTTTAGTATTATTATGAAAATTGTTTTACTGTACAGATTCCCGCAAAGAGTCTCTAACTCCCAGGTGTCCCCAGATCACACTCTGAGAATGTCCCCTGTATTTGATAGAAAACATAGATTTTTTTTTCTTTTTATTCCTTTTCTTTTTAATTTTATTTTTTATATACATATAATATATTTTTATCCCCAGGGGTACAGGTCTGTGAATTGCCAGGTTTACACACTTCACAGCACTCGCCATAGCACATACCCTCCCCAATGTCCATAACCCCACCCCTCCTCTCCCAACCCCCCTCCCCTCATCAACCCTCAGTTGATAACATAGATATTTTATGCTTTTAAGAAGCTTGCAGAATTTATCATTATGTGAAGACATGCCTATATTATGATGTAGCTGTTAAATTAGCTTCTACTTTTGTATGGAGAAAAATGGTTGTTCAGGAATTCTTCATTTCCCTTATGGAAGCCAAGTACAAAGTAAATTCAAAAGTAGTACTGTTTCATCAGTTTCCTTTTTGATACATGGCATTATTTTATCTACCCAAAGTTAACAAATCACATACTGTGAATAATCTAAAGAAATTTGCCTCTAATACAGGAGGGGAGGTGGGTGGGGAATGGGTTAAATGGGTGATGGGGATTAAAGAGGGCAGCTGCTGTGATGAGTGCCAGGTGTTGTACATAAGTGATGAACCATTAAATTCTACACCTAAAACTAATATTACACTGTAGGTTAACTTCTGAAATATAAATAAAAAATTGGAGTAAATTAATTAATTTTTTTAAGAAAAGAAGTTTAACGTCTAACAAGACAGAGAGCTGTCAACATCTAACAGTGTAGAATAAGGTAAAAGTTAAATAATGGAACTAATAATAAGCTGTGGAATATAATGAAGCAAAACAAAAAATGTGCCAGTACTCTTAAATCCTTGATTTATTCTTTTGTTTGTGTGTTTTGTTTTGTTTGTTTGTTTGTTTGTTTTTTAAAACAAGAACTGGGACTGTGGCTAGACTGGTTCTTGTGACAATTTATTTTATTCTGGTTTTGGTACAGAAAAAGATAATTATTTAATGTGCATTTTATACATATATATACATATATAATATATATATGTGCATTACATATATATATATAATATGCATTATATATATATAACATATTTAACAGTAACATTTTGCTTTTTTTGTTAAAATATTTTTAAATTTTTAGTAAAGACTTATTTTAGAGTGAGAGCATGAGCAGAGTGGAATAGAGAGGGGAAGAGGGAGAAAATAGCAAGCAGACTCCCTGCTAGATACAGGTCTTTGTCTCACAACCCCAAGATCATGATGGGCCAAAACCAAGATTTGGATGCTTAACTTATTTTTTTAAGATTTTATTTATTTATTTGACACAGAGAGAGAGATAGTGAGAGAAGGAACACAGCAAGGGGAGGGGAGGGGAGGAGGAGGGGAGAAGCAAGCTTCTGAGTGACTAAGGAACCTGATTTAGGGCTCTATCCCAGCATGGGATCATGACCTGAGCTGAAGACAGACACTTAATGGCTGAGCCACCCAGGCTCCTCTTGAATGCCTAACTTATTGAGCCAGTCTGGACCCCCATAAACATTCTATTTTATGTATGTATGTATGTATGTATGTATGTATGTATGTATGTTTGTTTTTCCAGGTGGCATGTTCTATGGTTTATTTATTTTTAAAATTATGTTCATTTAGCCAACATAGTACATCATTATTTTTTTATGTGGTGTTCAATGAATCACTGGTTGCCCAGAACACCTGTGCTCATCACAACACATGCTCTACCCAATATGCACTACCTGGCCACCCCATCCCCCAAAACCCCTCCCCTCTGAAACCCTCAATTTTTTTCCCCAGAGTCCATAGTTTCTCATGGTTTGTCTCCCTCTCTGATGTCTTCCCATTCAGTTTTCCCTCACTTCATCTGTGTTCTCTCTGCTATTCCTTATGTTCCATATTTAAGTGAAACTATATGATAATTGTTTTCTCTGCTTGACCTATTTAGCTTTGCATAATCCCCTCCAGTTGCTTCCATGTTGATGCAAATGGTGGGTATTCATCATTTCTGATGGCTGAGTAATATTCCATTGTATATTTGGACCACTTTTTCTTTATTCATTCATCTGTTGAAGGAGTCTTATCTCCTTTCACAGTTTGGCTATTGTGGACATTGCTGCTATGAGCTTTGGGGTGCTTGTGCCACCCTTTTTTTTAAACTACATTTTTATCTTTAGGATAGATACATAATAGTGTAACTGCTAGGTCATAGGGTTGCTCTATCTTTAATATCTTGAGGAACCTCCATACCATTTTCCAGAGTGGCTCTACCAGTTTAGATTGCCACCAGTAGTGTAAGAAGCTTCCAATTTCTCCAAATCCTGGCCAAAATGTGTTGTTTCTTGCCTTGTTGATTATTTTCCATTCTAACTGGTGTAAGGTGGTATCTCATTTGTGGCTTTGATTTAATTTCCCTGACAGAAAGTGAACTTGAACATTTTATTAGGTCTTTGTTAGGCATTTGTATGTCTTCTTTGGAGAAGTGTCTGTTTATGTCTTCTGCCCATTTCTTGGCTGGATTATTTGGTTTTTTTGGGTGTTGAGCTTGAGAAGGTCTTTGTTGATCTTGGATATCAGCCCCTTATCTGTAATGTCATTTGCAAGTATCTTCTCCCATTCCGTGAATTGCCTTTTAGTGTTGTTAACTATTTCCTTTGCTGTGAAAAATCCTTTTATCTTCACGAAGTTTTAAAAGTTCATTTTTGGTTTTGTTTCCCTTGCCTTTGGAGACATGTCTTGAAAGAAGTTGTTATGGCTGATGTCGAAGTTGTTACTATGTTCTCCTATAGGATTTTTTTAAAATTTTTTTAAAATTAAAGAACTCCTCAAACTCAACACACACAAAACAGACAATCATATAAAAAAATGGGCAGAAGATATGAACAGACACTTCTCCAATGAAGACATACAAATGGCTATCAGACACATGAAAAAATGTTCATCATCACTAGCCATCAGGGAGATTCAAATTAAAACCACATTGAGATACCACCTTACACCACTTAGAATGGCCAAAATTAGCAAGACTGGAAACAACGTGTGTTGGAGGGGATGTGGAGAAAGGGGAGCCCTCTTACACTGTTGGTGGGAATGCAAGTTGGTGCAGCCACTTTGGAGAACAGTGTGGAGATTCCTCAAGAAATTCAAAATAGAGCTTCTCTATGATTCTCCTATAGGATTTTGATGGATTCCTGTCTTGAATTTATCATTATGTACAGTATAAAAGAACGGTCCAGTTTCGCTTTTCTATATGTAGCTGACCAATTTTCCCAGCACCATTTATTGAAGAGACTGTCTTTTTTCCACTGGATAATTTTTTCCCCCTGATTTGTCAAAGATGAGCTGATGAGAGAGTTAGAGTACATTTCTGGAGTCTCAATTCCGTTCCATTGATCTATGTCTCTGTTTTGTGCCAAGGTACACGGTACCTTGGTGATCACAGCTTTGTAATAGGGCTTGAAGTCAGGCATTGTGATGCCACCAACTTTGATTTTCTTTTTCAACATTCCCCTGGCTATTCAGGAGCTTTTCTCATTCCACACAACTTTTAGGTCTGTTTTTTTTTTCTTCTAACTCTTTGAAAAAAGTTGATGGAATTTTGTTAGGGATTGCATTGAATGTGTAGATGCTCTGGGAATAATAGACATTTTCACAATGTCTATTCCTCCAAGCCATGATTATAGAAAGTTTTCCCAACTCTTTGTGTCTTCCTCAATGTCTTTGATAAATGTTTTCTAGTTCCTAGAGTACAGATTATTTACCTCTTTGGTTAGATTTATTTCCAGATATCTTATGGTTGTTGGTGCAATTTTAAATGAGATAAATACCTTAATTTCTCTTTCTTCAGTCATATTGTTATTGTATAGAAGTGCAATTGATTTCTGTGTATTGATTTTGTATCCTACTGTTATGCCCGAGTTTTCGTGTCTGAGAGACCACCAAGGAGCCAACACCGATGTAATCACACGAGGGTTTATTTGACAAGCTTAAGCTTGGGCCCAAGTATACCTGACACAGCAGAGTAGGGACATGGACCCTGAACCAGATTACAGTCAGAGTTTTTAAAGGCAGAGTAGGGGTGGACTCAGTGGTGGGTGAGGACAAAGGGGATATTCAGAAGGGATACCTTCTGGATAGTGGAGGCCTGGTTATTATCAGGCCTAGGCCTTTTTTCCCTCTAATGAGGCACTAACATGAAGACAATTGGGAGTTTCCTGGTGGAATGTCACATTCCTCCTATCAAGCGTCCTTGTTAGAGAGATTTAGCACTGGGACATTTGTAAACCGAGGGAGACTCCTGTCTTGCAGGACTGTGATCTCTGCAAGTTAACTATTTGCTCACACATATTACCGAGGGGAGGGGAGCGGGTGGAGAGTGGGTGCAAGGTGCCAGCTTTTGCTTTGTCAAGATGGCTGTACTTATGACAGGGCTAGACTCGAGGTGGGTACAGCCTTGATTTCTTGGCCTCCACACTACCACGTTGCTGAATTATTGTATAAGTTCTAACAATTGTTTATGGATACTGTTGGGTTTTCCACATAAAGTGTCATTCCATCTCTGAAGATGTTTGACTTATTCTTTGCCAATTTGAATGCCTTTTATTTCTTTCTATTGTCTGATTGCTGAGGCTAAGACTTCTAGTACTATTTTGAACAATGATGGTGAGAGAGGTCATCCCTGTCATCTTCCTGACCTTAAGGGAAAAACTCTCAACTTTTCCCTCATTGAGAATGATATTCACTCTGGGCTTTTCATAGGTGGCTTTTATGAAATTGGGGAATGTTCCCTCTAACCCTACATTCGAAAGAGTTTTAATCAGGAAAGGATGCTGTATTTTGTCAAATGATATTTCTGCATCAATTGAGAGGATCATATGGTTCTTGTCTTCTCTTTTATTAATGTGTTGTATTGTGTTGATTGATCTACAAATGTTGAACCTCCCTTATAGCCCATGAATAAATCCTACCTGGTCCTGATGGATAATCCTTTTAATGTACTGTAGGATCCTATTGGCTAGGATATTTTGAGTATTTTGGCATCCATTTTCATCAGGGATATTGGTCTGCAATTCTCTTCTAGTTGGGATCTTTGCCTGGTTTGGGGATCAGGGTAATTCTGGCCTCCTAGAACTAGTTTAGAAGTTTTCCTTCTGTTTCTATTTTTTGAAACAGCTATAGTAGAATAGGTATTATTTCTTCTTTAAAGGTTTGGTAAAATTCCCCTGGGAAGCCTTCTGGCCTTGGACTCTTGTTTTTTGGGAAGTTTTTGATTACTGATTTAATTTTATTACTGGTTATTGGTATATAAAGATTGTCTATTTCTTCCTCTTTCAGTCTTGGTAATTCATGTTTCCAGGAAGGCATCTATTTCTTCCAGGTTGTTTAATTTATTGGCATATAGTTGCTAGTAACGATTTCTAAAAATTATTTTTATCTATTTGGTGTTAGTCATGATTTCTGCCCCTTTAACTCATGATTTTATTAATTTGGGTCCTTTCTCTTTTCTTTTGGTTAAGTTTGACCAGTTGTTCATCGATCTTATTAATTCTTTCAAAGAACCAGCATCTAGATTTGTTGATCTATTCTACTGCTTTTCTGGTTTCTATTTCATTGATCTCTGCTCTAATCTCTACTATTTCTCTTCTCCTGCTTGGTTTAGGTTTTATTTGCTATTCTTCTCCAGATCCTTTAGGTGTAAATTTAGCTTGTGCCTTTGGGATTTGTCTAATTTTTTTGAGAGAGCTTGGATTGATATGTATTTCCCTCTTACCACCTTTGCAGTATCCCATAGGTTTTGGACCGATATGTTTTCATTTCCATCAGCTTCCATGAATTGTTTAAGTTCTTCTTTAATTTCCTAGTTGTCCTAATCATTCTTTAGCAGGGTGCTCTTTAAATTCCAAGTGTTTGAATTCCTTCCAATTTTTTTCTTGTGATTTGGTCCCAATTTCAAAGCATTGTGGTCTGATAACATACCGGAGATAATCTCAATATTTTTATATTGGCTGAGACCCAATTTGTGACCAAGATGTGGTCTATTCTTGAGAAAGTTCTATGTGCAAGGAAGACGAACGAGTATTCTGTTGCTTTAGGGTGGAATGTTCTTTATATATCTACAAAGTCCATCTTATCCAATGTGTCATTCAAAGCTCTTGTTGTCTTTGTTGATTTGCTTAGAAGATCTGTCCATTGCTGAGGGAGGAGCATTGAGGTGTCCTTCTATTAAAGTATTATTATCACTATGATTTTTTATTTTCTAACAGTCAGTTTACGTAGTTGGCTGGTCCCAAATTGGGGGCATAGATATTTATAATTGTTAGATTTTCTTGTTAGATAGACCTATTAAGTATGATAGTGTGTCCCTCTACATCTCTTACTACAGTATTTGGATTAAAATCTAATTTGTCTGATATGAAAATTGGTACTCCAACTTTCTTTTCAGGTCTGCTATCATGACAAATTGCTCTCCATTCCCTCACTTTCAATCTGGAGGTGTCCTGAAGTTCAAAATGATTCTCTTGTAGACAACATATGGATGGGTCCTGTCTTTTTTATCCAATCTGAAACCCTGTATTTCATGAGAGCATTTAGGCTGTTCATGTTGAGAGTAACTATTGAAAGATATGAATTTACTGCCATCATATTGCCTATAGTGTCCCTGTTTTAATAGATTGTCTCTGTAAAGTTCTGATCTATATTACTCTTAGGGTCTTTCTTCTTTTATAGGATCCCCCTTAATATTTCTTCTAAGGCTGACTTGGTGATCAGATATTATTTCAGGTTCTGCTGTTCCTGGAAGCTCCTTTTCTCTCCATCTGTTCTGAATGATAGCCTTGCTAGATAAAGTATTCTTGGTTCTTCTTAGCATGTTCTTCTCATTTAGTGCCAGGTCTCTGTGGACAGGTCTGACTTTATTCTGCCTGATGTTCCTCTCGCTGTATGTAAGAAATTTCTTCACCCTTGGTTCTCTCAGTTCTCTCAGGATAACTTCCTTGGCTCTAAGATTTTCAAGTTTTACCATTATACACCATATGTTGTTCTACTTTTATTGATCCTGGGAGGGGTCCTCTCTGCCTATTAAACATGAATGCTTGTTTACTTCCCCAGATTAGATAAGTTCTCAGCTACAAATTGCTCAAATATACCTTATTGTCCTCTCTCTCTCTCTCTCCACCCCCTTTGTCATCCCTATAATTCTGACCCTGGAATGTTTCATGGCATCATTGATCTCTCTAAGTCTGTTCTCATGGGCATCTAGCTGCCTATTCCTATCCTCCTCTGCTTCCTTCCTTTCTATGAGCATATCTTCTGGCTCACTAATTCATTCTTCTGTATCATTTACCCTGGCTGTTAGAGTATACAGTTTGGACAGCATCTCACTCATAACATTTTTATGTTCAGCCTGATTAGTTCTCATTTCTGCCCTTAGAGATTCCATATTGTCACCAATGGTTTTTCTCAACCCTAGCTACTGACTTCATAAGTGTTACCCTGAAGTCTCTATCTGATATCTTGCTTATATTCATATCCATTAGAGCTGTGGCAGAAGCCATTTGTCTCTGCTTCTTTTCTTTGTTGGGAGTTCTTCCTCCAAGTCATTATGTTGAGGGATGGTTGAGAGAATGTACAGAGTCCAAAACATCGACCATAACCCAAGCAAGATGCACCCTAGGAAAATCTGGAGCATTCAGAAGCCATAACCAACAACAACAACAAAAAATAAATACTAAAATGTAACAGAAGAATAAAATTTATGAAATTTAAGAATTAAAAAAGATTTAAAAAGGGATGAGGATGAGGTAAAAATGGTCTATAATTTCTCAGTGTGGACAAAGTCAGGTGTTTCAGTTTTTCCTGGGTGTATTTTGGTCTGCTTGTTCCCAAACAGTTTCTTATGGGTGTATTTTGCTGTTTTTTTCCCAAAATTATAAGGAAAGTAAAACTTGTATATATAAAGGTAATATCGAATAGGGAAAAAAGACTATAATGAAACCTATATCTGTAAAAAGATAGACGTATGAAAAAGTACAAGTTAAAAAGCTACTGTGAAAGGGATGCCTGGGTGGCTCAGTGGGTTAAAGCCTCCACCTTCAGCTCAGGTCATGATCTCAAGGTTCTGGGATGGAGCCTTGCATCAGTCTTTCTGCTCAGCTGGGAGCCTGCTTCCTCCTCCTCTCTCTCTATCTCTGCCTGCCTCTCTGCCTATTTGTGATCTCTGTCAAATAAATAAATAAAATATTTTTAAAAAGCTACTGTGAAATATAAATTATTATATTAAACATCTAGTTGAAATGAAAAAAGTTAAAAAGAAAAAAAAGAGAAAAAACATGAGAAAGAATAAAAAGAAAAAGAGAGTTGTATTTGAAAAATAAACAAGTCGTGAGGCAATGCCTGGAGCTCAATATACTATTTTCCCATGGTGTGGGGGATTTTAAAGTCTTATGGTGTCCATAGGGCTGTTATTCTCTTTTTCTTCCAGCCTGTCTTCTGGGCGAGTGGCCTGTCATGCTGTTTCTCACGCAATCCTGCTTGGGCAGATTTGCCCTTCCCCCTGTAAGGGGATTGGTCTCCCAGGAAACTGATCTTTTGAGCTTTTGCTCTCTGGCAGCTCTCTATGCCCCTTCTGAGGGTCAGAACAAGAATGGTCACACCCAAACCTCTGTCCCAGAGCAGAGAAATCACAGTTTGCTCTCTTCACTAAATGCTCCAGGACAAAGAGCCTCTGTTTCTGTCTGCACCACTGAAAACCACAGCCTCCTATGGTACGTGCCCAAAGGGACTCTCTCAGAGATCATCCTAGGGATGCAGCATGTCCCTGCCTCTTGTGCCTCTAAAACTGTGAGCAACTGTGGGGTTCCACGTGCACACACAGCTCCTGGATCAGGTCTGAGCACTGTTCTAGAGCACTTTCCCAGGTGCCACTGCTTTGTGAGTTTTTTCCTGGTTCCTGGCACAGGACACTTTTGCACTCTGGTGTTCTATCACTTTCCAGGAGCCAGCTTATGGAGCCTCCTCCCTCTTCTGTTTATTTTCCAGTATCTGCCCAATTATTCATGACTCTGTACATCCTACTTTGCAAAAAGTAGCCACTCTTTTGCTGGTAGAGATCCAGATATATATATCCTTCCATCTCAGGCTGATTTCATAAGTGTTCAGAATGATTTGGTGGATATCTAGGTAAATTCAGAGGACTGGTTTAAACAGGTTCCCCTACTTCTCTGCCATCTTCCCTGTCCATTCAGACTCTGTATTTTAGCTCCTAGACCTGAAAATATAATTCTTCTTCTTTGGAAAAGCAATGCCTTCCTCACATAAATTATATTAAGAAAGATGATCTGATTTTGACATTTTTAAAAATTTAAATCCATAAGTCAACATATAGTACATTAGTTTTCAATTAATTTTGATTTGTTTTACATGTATAATTCTTGTATTGGGTAGCTACTTTTTACATAGTTAATGATGTAACTCAGCTTCTAAGAACTTTAACTATGCATGATACAAGGCAAGGCATTAACATAATATAAATTACAAATTATGTGAATAATGACTTACTGTTCACTTGTGTTGGTGTCATGTGGTGCAAAGACACACTTATCATATTCTTGCAACTGATCAAAAATATTTATTATCCCAATCAATCAATAATAAAGATGCCGGTACTTATTTTGAAAACTTTGAAAGTGAGAATAAGTTGAAAAATGTTGAAATTAATTTTATGTTCAAGACAATTTTTATTTTTTGCAAATGGCAGATGAAAGATTTGAAAAAGATTTTATCATTACCAGGTGTGTATTTATCAGTAATGATGTAACTGAAATAGAGCATTGCAAATGATGAAAACTGTCATCTATTTCTTCATTTGCAGTGTCAGTCCTGTTTGAAATCATGAAGATCTGGAACACCACCTCAGATTTCATTCTCCTACAACTCTTTAACCACACAGGAGCCCACCTATTTCTCTTTGTAATAGTTCTGATAATCGCCTTCACCTCTCTAGTAGGCAATGACCTCATGCTCTTCCTGATTCACCAGGATGTCCAGCTCCACATGCCCATGTACCTCCTCCTGCGCCAGCTCTCCCTCATGGATATGTTGCTGGTCTCCACCATTGTGCCCAAAATGGCAGCTGACTCCTTGAATGGCCAGAAGTCTATCTCCCCTGTTGGCTGTGGTTGGCAGATCTTCTTCTTCATCACATTGGGAGGGGCTGAGTGCTTCCTCTTAGCATCCATGTCCTATGACCGCTATGTGGCTGTTTGCCACCCACTGAGATACCCCATTTTTATAAGCTGGCATTTATGCCTGAGATTGACTGTGGGGTCTTGGTTACTGGGGGCAACTGATGGGCTTATGCAAGTTGCTGTTGTCCTGAGCTTCCCATTTTGTGGTGCATATGAAATCAATAATTTCTTCCATGAGGCCCCTACTCTGGTACATTTGGCTTATGCTGACACAGTTGTTTTGGAGCATGTGCTGTACACCTGCTGTGTATTAATGCTTCTGGTCCCATTTTCTCTCATCCTGATTTCCTGTAGCTTCATCTTAGCTGCAGTTCTCCAGATGCGTTCTAGAGAAGCCCACAAGAAGACCTTTGCCAGCTGCTCCTCACATCTCTCTGTGGTGGGAATCTTTTATAGAGCTGGCATTTTTACCTATATGCAACTCAAATCTTACAGGCCAGCTAACAGTGATAAAGTGGTTTCAGCCTTCTATATGCTCTTCACTTCTTTGTTGCACCCCCTTATCTACAGTAGGAGGAACAATGAAGTCAAGGGAGCCCTGAGAAAGTGTATGGGTCAGTGTGCTGCCTTAAGTCATGACCAAGATTACATCAATTTGTCCCCAATTTAAAGACTGCATAAAGTGACTGTGCAGGATTTCCTAGGGAAAAGTTATATATGTGTTATATCTATACCTGTTACTATTCTACATTGAATGCAGAGAAGACCTCTGTAGTTTGGATGTATGCCTAGTTTGTCATCAACACATCCAACTGTGGATTGTTAAAAATGTTAATCACAAATCATTAAAATGTTTTTACACCACACCATAAAATAAGCATTTCTTTAAAGAATTAAGAAAGTAGTCAAAAATTTTGAACATCAGTTGTAGTTTCGTTTTAATTGTGGTATAACTTACAAACACTAGAATGCTCAAAACTGATTGCTTAACCAGTTTCAATAACATGGGCTTGAAACTTACCCACTAACTAGTTAGAGACAATTCTCACCAGACCAGAAGTGTTTTTCATGACCTTTACAGTGAAACCACGCAACCAAGATAGAATTACTGGTAAGATTTGTATATTTATTGTAGAATTTTGCTTCAGTGAAAACAAAATGAACATTTTTTATATCATGTGCCTTTTTCTCAACATAATATGTTTTTACAGATGCTGGTATGATTTTACATTTGCCTTCAGTTTGCTCTTTTTTGTTCCTAAAAAATATTCCTATCTCTGAATCTAATACTTTTTGTTTACTTGCTACTTTGATGATGAACGTGTGGACTATTTTCAGTCTGAAGCTATTATAACAAAAATATCCTTTTTTTGATCAATTGTTTTTATTTGATTTGGTAATTGTATACTCTCTCTCTTTCTCTCTCTCTCTCTCTCTCTCTATATATATATATATATATACACACACACACACACACATACATATATATGTATGTGTGTGTGTGTGTGTGTATATATATATATATATATATATATATATATATATATATATTTCTTTACAGTGTTCCAGAATTTATTGTTTATGCAGCACACTAAGTGCTCCATGCAATATGTGCTTTCCAAAATGACTAAATTTTTAGTAACCAGTAAAACAATATGTTTGTTCAATTTTACATGCCTGGCAACAAGTCACAAGAGTTACCACTTGCTACAATTGGCAGCAATTGTGGATTACATCAACCTTTTTTTTTTTAAGATTTTATTTATTTATTTGTCATAAAGAGAGAAGCGAGAGCAAGCACAGGCAGACAGAGTGGCAGGAAGAGGCAGAGGGAGAAGCAGGCTCCCTGCCAAGCAAGGAGCCCGATGTGGGACTTGATCCCAGGACGCTTAACCAACTGAGCCACCCAGGTGTCCCAAACATTTTTTTTCTTTAAGATTTTATTTATTTATTTGACAGAGTGATCACAAATAGGCGGAGAGGCAGGCAGAGAGAGAGAGAGGAGGAAGCAGGCTCCCGCTGAGCAGAGAGCCAGATGAGGGGCTTGATCCCAGGACCCTGGGATCATGACTTGAGCGGAAGGCAGAGTCTTAACCCACTGAGCCACCCAGACACCCCAACATCAACCTTTTCATTTCATCTATGCTAGTATGGATAGACTAACTCATTTTGTTTCTATTTTGCATTTCTACGAAGATGAAAGTTTCCAAGGACTTTTTCATCACTTCATTGTCTATGTGCATATCTTTCCTTGTGAATGATCAATTTTCAGTTTTAGGGAAAAAACAAACATGTAGATGTTCCCAATGCCAAAACAACTTGGTGGTTTTGTAATAAACAGTATATGACATTCATAGGATTACTTGGAATTTTTAAAAATGGAGTATATTTGGGTTACTTATTATTATGTTTTTTGACAAATCTGTTTTTAATCTATTTTCAAAGATTACTTATTTTCATTGAAATTAATATTTATGCAATACATCTCTTCCTCAATGTCCATTGAGATAGAATTATAAGTTTATTTGCTTGTTTTAGTTATGCATCATAGCATATTACAATTCCATTGGTTTATCAGGCATTGAAAATCTGATACATTTTTCTCTAGTAAGTAATTTTTGCCTAAAGAAGGAAAAAAATAGATTAGAGAAATTCGGGATCTGATTTTTTTTCAGGGGATGTATATATATTTAACTTTTACTGGTAAACGATTTCTGGGCAAGAAATTTGGCACCTTTAAAGAGGTTGTTTTTGCAAAGAAAATCATTATAAATATATAAATATTTATTAATATATCTCCACATTTAAAAATTCATACTTATGTGCTCTCCATGGTCTTTAACAGTAAAATACAAGATGCACTTTAATACAATAGCTTAAAATAAGAGGTTTAGAAATTAATTTTGTACTTTTTTTAAACTTTTGCCACTTTAGTTTAATCTGAGTCTGTCTTTCAGAACTTTTTTTTCAACATTTTAATCAGGATTTTATTCTTTATATCACATAAATAAGAAATCAGAGTAATCAAAATAAAATAATATCAGGAAACAAGGGAAGTTCCAGTTATGCAGGTTCCTGCAATATTTTGGAAATGAAACCTACAGACATAAGAAGAAGATCTAGTTGAGGAATTTTTCTCAAACCTAAATGCCACATTTCAGCATTTCTAATTGATCTCAACATTTGATTATATTTTAAACCTTCTCTGTTCCTCTAAACATGGTCATACTTTGATCCAAGGGCAATTTCACTAAATATTTTGTTTGTAAAATATGTAAGCTGAATTACTTACGCCTTCATTGAGATGGAGTAAAAATAGTTTAACATCATAAGATTCAAGTAACAACAACAATAAGAATAAATATAAAATGTCTTTCATTCTTTAATTATGTTGTGCATTTTGCTTAACATTTCACTTTCATATTCTCATTTTAATGATTACCATAAACCTGATGTACATGCAGTGCTCTCACTTTTTAAAAATGTAGGCAGGTATATTTGGGCAAAATTCATGGTTCTCCTTCACACAGATCTGAATTCAGTTATCTGATTTTAAGCAGTTTATAGTTAAGAAAGGGCAGTTCTGAATGTGGGGCTGGACACTCACAACATCCCTTATACACAGAGAACACACAAACCCGTACGACTTAAACATCCTTTCCCTTCCTAAAGAAAAAGATATTGTCAAAGAAGCCCCTATTTTGGGTTAAATAGGCAAAAATTCTGGGGAAAATGGTCTTCACGTTAGAATGCACACCAGAACCTCAGGACTTGAACCCTCGGTTAAACCAGACAATCTGGCGTGTTGTCTAATCTTGTGGGAACCGCACAGATCTTCAACGATAAATAACAACGGTAAGATGTTAATCAATGCTAGATGCTAAAAATATTGCCTGATATTCAAAGATACTTACCAATGTATAGTTGTTATAATATTATGGGTAAGGCCAGTAAATTAACTGAATGTTTTGTTACATTTACTTTCATATTTAGTTCATTTGGTTATCATTTACTTGACTTATGAACATATCAAGAATAAAAATAGCATAATCACTCAGATAAAACAAGTCCATCTTTTTATGTAGCTCCCTGTAGTAGGCTGTCTGTCGGATAAGTAGGTTCCTTCATTGATTCCACGAACACCTAGAAGACTCTCAGTGCTGTAGCAAGTGAGGTCAGCCTAGTGGTCTTCACTAAAGCTGGTATCTAATGTAAGAGGCAGGCCATGGACAGTTCCTTTAACAAACAATGTACTCTCAGGCCTTAAAGATAGGAATAAAATATGCTAAGAACAGAGAGTATAATGGGAAAACGGTCAGAAATGCAAGAATTTTTTTTTCTTTAGCAAATACTTCATTCCACTTTATTTAATCAATCTGAAATAGACATTTTCCTTCTCTCTCTGACACCAGGATTTTGCTGCAGTACCCTGAGGAATTTCTGTCCGTCTCAGTAACCCCATAACACTCTGCACGAACAATGTCCTCATGTTCCCTTCACTTCCCTCCCCAGGTATGCTCTGGGGACATGGCAGGCCATGTCACCCATCAAAGGGTGGCTATTTTCTCCTCCATACGCTGCATGACACAGGACTCCAAGATGGTAGGTGTCCTCCCTGCTTGTCCTTGGTCCTCCCAAACTATTTATTCCACTTACCTCTGCAAACTCTAAGTTTCTTTGAAGCAAATTACTGAATTGGGGTATCACCGGATAACTCTCAGTCACTCTGGATGAAGTGACACTGAAGGAGACACCTGGATGTTCTCAGCAATTGCTAGGAACCAATGAAGAGGGGCTTTTGCATAGTCTGGAGAACCAGTAAGTCCAGTGTGTTAGATGTGAAATAACTCATCAACAATGTTCTGTCCTTGGTGGTGTGAAACTGGTAAATTTTGATAAGGTGAGAGAAGTGTACCTTGGGGAGACATTAGGAGATCCGTCAGGGAGAGATGAGTAGGTCATGTTCAGGTGCAGAGAACAAATATAAACTGAGAGAGTAAAGGGTTAGATCAAACCGGATGCACTGACAGAGCTGTCCAGTTCAGAGCAAGAGATAGAAGCATATAAGGATGGTTTAAAGAGAGTTAAGAATTCTCCAAGGAAGGATATTTTTGCATGAACTCTTAGATATTGGAAGATGTCTTTTGCTTAGCATAATACACTCTAGTGCTATCCAAGCCAAACTAAATCAGTCAGCGAAAGACGAATACCATATGATTCCATTCATATGCATACTTTAAGAAACAAAACAGATGAACGTAGGAGGTGGGGGATATAGGGAGGCAAACCATAGGAGACTTGTAACGATAGAAAAGGAACTGAGAGTTGATGGAAGGAGGTGGGCAGGGGATGGGCCAAATGGGTCATGGTTATTAAGAGTGTACTTACTGTGATGAGCACTGGGTGTTGCATGTAAATGATAAAACACTAAATTCTATTCCTGAAACCAATATTACATTATATGTTAGCTAATTAGAACTTAAGTAATAACTTGAGATATACAAAAATATATTGGGAAACATCTAAAACCTTAGAAATCGTGATAATGTTTATGTGGAAGAAAGAATATGGGCGTAGCAAATCGCAGGAAAGAGTGAAAGTCCATCTAGATAATATGTTATTAAAATCCGTATCAGGGCTTTCATGACCCTGAACTGGAGAGTCAATAATCTCCTACAATGTGCTACTGAGAAGGGCCACATAGTGTCCCAAATAATGTGGTGAGTCGGAAGGAATCCCCAGACATCTGACAGCATAAAAGAATTACTGATATGCCCAATGAATTCAAACTTCCAAATTTAATACTAATCATCACCATAATAAAATGTATTGATAATTTTAAATTAAGATAGAATTTTATATTCTATCTATATTATGCCATTCCATCATGTGCCCTCTCTAATGCCCATCACCCAGTTACTCTGTCCCTCCATCCACCCACCCTCCAACAATCTTCATTTTGTTCCCCACAGTTGAAAGTCTCTTATGGTTAGCCTCCCTCTGTGTTTTTATCTTATTTGTTATTTTGTTTTTCCTTCCCTTCCCCTATGTTCATCTGTTTGTTTCATAAATTCCACATATGAGAGAAATCATATGGAAATTATCTTTCTCTGACTAACCTATTTTGCTTAGCTTAATAGCCTCTAGTTCCATCCAGGTCATTGCTCTACAGTTATTTTAAACAGTGCTCGGTCTCATTTAATTTTGACCCACTCCCATTCCCACTCTCACTAATATTTGGCTTCTAGGGTATCATCTCTTTCTGGTGTCTCTTCATCCCCTGATGGCTATGGAGTAGACATGGACTTCACCCAGCTCAGATGCCACAGGCCAGGCTCAGGTTTGTGTTCTGGGTGAGGGCAGTGCAGCCATAAATGACCCTAGAAGTTTGCAACAACTCTTCAAATGTGGTGGTTAGTTCCGATCACTCAGAGCTGCTATGAGGATCAAGATGACCCATGTAAGGGACAGAGTCTGCTAGTACAGGGTTACCTTATCTCCCAATTTGTTCAGACATAGAATTGTTTACTCAGTTCTACCAGTCACAACCAATCAAATATCTGGTAATGCATTAGACATGTGTGACTTCCATAGTTCCTTCATGCTGTTCTTATTTATTTCAAAAATTTATTGGCAAAATTAGTGATTCTGCTAAAGCAGGATTCTGGTCCCTGAGGGGAAGAATGGGCTGTGTTCTTGTGAATTTGTGTTTGTTTGGTAACCAAGAACTCCTGTTCAGTGTCCCCATCCTATGTCTGGGTGAGGAGGCTGGAAGAGTTGCTTTACTCTCAGTACTTAGGAACTGGGCTATCCTGCACTCCATGTTGTGGGTCCTAGGTAGGGGAGGGTTGCCAGGTACTCTTAGGCCTCTGCCAGTTTCTGGATGACAATTCCTCAATCAGTTTCCCTGGGATCTGGTAGCAGGGAAGAATTTGACCCCTCAGGGTGGAGCTTCACCAGGCTCTTGAGTGTGCAGATTTGGCTGGGATCACTGGTAGGTTGTGTCCAGGTTTCCTGTCCTCCCTCCATCCTGAGAAGTCAGGGAGGAACTTGTATTTTCAGTCCAGGGTCTTGTTCCCGCCCGTGTTCTTCCTAATGGGCCCTCTAGGCTAGGTGGCCCCTGTGACTCCCTGGGCATTTCCCTGACACATTTCCCTCTCTCTGAGCCCCTTGCCTCTTTCAGAATCGACCTAATGTGGTGCCCACAGTTCACCTGTGTGTGTGTGGTCATCAGGGTGTGTTCTGAAGCCTGGAAGGTGTTTTAGGTCATGAGGAACAAAAGACATGTTCTCCACTACCACAAAGTTGGGCATACAATCTATCCTTTTGATGACAGGACTGTGATGCTGAAAGCAGGGTCTTCTGATGCAGATGGTGCTATGGTAGCCTTAAGGATTCAGCAGGGAATGAACCAGCATTCTCTGAAATAACCAGTTGTTTTTTTCCTTTTAAAAGTTAATTTGTAGGGGTGCATAGGTGGTTCAGTTGATTAAGCATCTGCATTTGGCTCAGGTGGGATTGGGCCCCACATCAGGTTCCCTGCTCATCAGGGCGCCTGCTTCTCTCTATCCCTCTGTTGTTCCCCTTGCTTATCCTGCTCTCTCTCTCTCTCTCTCTCTCTCTCTCTCTCTGTGTCAAATAAATAAATAAAATTAAATTAATGTGTATATTTGTGTGTGTAGGTGTGGGAAATAATGTTAAACTATGGATCTCAAAAGGTGCACAATATTTAACTTTATGGAAAGAGGTGATTCATTTACCTTTACTTAAGTTTATATTCATATGTCTGAATATTCATTTTTACATTATAACTTTCCAATAAACATTTTACCACAAAAGAAAGAATGAAAGATAAGGTTATGTAACTACACACACTTTAGTTTCAATGAAAATGGAAACTACAGATAGGGAAATTTTACATTTTATTTGTTTGCTTCTTTGGTTGATAATGCATTAGTATTATTTAGGTTTATATATTAGTTCCAGTTAATTATTATTCAATGTCATATTAGTTTCAGGTGCACAAAATAGTAGCTTAACGCTTCCATATATCACCTTCTGCTCATCATAATGGCACTCCTTAATACCCATCACCAGTTTAAGCCATTCCAACAATCTTCACTCTGGTATCCATCAGTTTATTCTCCTAAGAATCTGTTTCATGGTTTGCCTTCCTCTCTTTTTCCCCCTTTGCTCCTTTGTTTTGACTACCCTATACTTAATTATCATATATGAGTGAACTCATATATGTTATTTGCATTTCTCTGACTTATTTCATTTAACATAATACTTTCTAGTTTCTTCCACATGCTTACAAATGGATAGATTTTATTATTTTTGTATGGTTGAGTAATACACCATTGTATAATAATGTCATTTGCTTATCCAATCATCAACTGAAGGAAACTTGGCATATGTTCATAGGCTGGCTATTGTAAATACTACTGCTATAATAATCAGGGTACATGTATCCTTTTGAATTAGTACTTTTATATTCTTTGAGTAAACACCTAATTAACGGTGCAGTTGTTGGATCATAGGGTAGTTTTGCTTTTAACTTTTTGAGGACCCTCCATACTATTTTCCAGAGTGGCTGCACCAGTTTGCTATCGCACCAACAGTATAGAAGTGCTGCCCTTCTTCCACAACCTCACCAACATCTATAGATTCTGGTGTTGACTTTCACAACCCTGACAGGTTTGAGGTGGTATGTCATTGTAATTTTCCTTTATATTTTCATGCTTATGAGTGATGAGCCTCTTTTCCTGTCTGTCAGCCATCTAAATTTCTTCTTTGGAAATATGCCCATTTATATCCTCTGCACAATTTGAATTGGACTGTTTGTTTTTTGGGGGTATTGAATTGTATAAGTTGTTTATATATTTTGCACACTAATCCTTTGTCATATATGTCATTTGCAAATAATTTCCCCATTCTGTAGGATGGCTTTCAATTTAGTTCATTATTTCCTTCACTATGCAGAAGATTTTTAATTTACGGAAGTCTCAGTAGTTTATTTTTGTTTTTGTTTCCCTTGCCTTATGAGACATACCTAGAAAGAAAGTGCAGCCACTTTGGAAAACAGTTTGGAGATTCCTTAAGAAATTAAAAATAGACTACCCTGAAATTGCACTACTGGGTATTTACCCCAAAGATACAGATGTAGTGGAAAAGAGTAGCATCTGTACCCCAATGTTCATAGCAGCAATGGCCACAATCGCCAAACTGTGGAAAGGGCCAAGATGCCCTTCAACAGATGAATGGATAAAGAAGATATGGTCCATATATACAATGTAATATTATACCTCCATCAGAAAAGATTAATACTCAACTTTTGTATCAACATGGATGGGCCTGGAGGAGATTATGCTGAGTGAAATAAGTCAAGCAGAGAGAGTCAATTATCACAATGTTTCACTTACTTGTGGAGGATAGGAAAAACACGGAGAAGGAAAGGAAAAGTGAATTGGGAGAAATTGGAGGGGGAGATGAAACATGAGAGACAATGGACTCTCAGAAAAAAAAATGAGGGTTTTGGAGGGGAGGGGATGGGGGGATGGGTGAGCCTGGTGGTGGGTTATAAGGAGGGCATGTACTGCATGGAACACTGGGTGTGGTACATAAACAATGAATATTGAAAACACTGGAAAAAAAAAGAAATTTCTATGGCTGATGTCAAAGAGGTTACAGTCTGTTCTTCTCTAGGGTTTTAATGGTTTCCTGTCTCACTTTTACTTCTTTAATCCTTTTTTAAATTATTTTTGTATTTGGTGTAAGAAAATGGTCACGTTTCATTACCTTGCATATTACTGTCCAGTTTTCCCAACACCCTTTGTTGAAGAGACTATATTATCACTATTCAGTATTATTTCCTGCTTTGTCAAAGATTAATTGACCATATAGTTGTGGGTTCATTTCTGAGTTTTCTATTCTGTTCTGTCACCTATGTGTCTATTTTTGTGCCAGTACCATACTGTTTTGATCACTACAGCTTTGTAATATAAATTGAAGCCCAGAATTGTGATGGTTACAACTTTGCATTGTTTTTTCAAAATTGCTTTGGCTCCTCAGGGTCTTCTGTGGTTCCGTGCAAATTTTAGGATTATTTGTTATGACTCTGTGGAAGATGTTTTGATAGGGATTGAATGAAATGCACAGATTGCTTTGGGTAGTAAATATATTTTAAGATATTTTAGATATTTTTATTTTTTATTTAGATATTTTATTTATTTTAGATATTTAATATATATTAAGATAGTTTAACAGTCTTTTTTTTTCCTTCTCATCCATGAGCATAGAATGTCTTTCCATTTCTTGTGTCATCTTCAATTTCTTTCATCAGTGTGTTATAGTTTTAAGAGTACAGATCTTTCATCTCTTTGGCTTGGTTTAGTCATAGGTATTTTATGGTTTTGGTCCAATTGTAAATGGGATTAATTCCTTGAATTATGTTTTCTGCTACTTCATTATTGGCGTATAGAAATGCAACATATTTCTGTACATTGATTTTTTATTCCCTGACTTTACTAATTCCGTATATCAGTGCAAGCAGTTTTTTGGTGGAGTTTTTCAGCTTTTCCATATAAAGTATTATGTCATCTGTAATTAATGAAATTTTTAAGTTTTCTTGCTGATTTGGATTATTTTTATTTCTTTTTATTATCTGATTGCTGTGGCTAAGAATTGAGTACTTTGTTAAATAATAGTGGTGAGAGGGGATATGCTGTCTTATTCCTGACTTTTAAGAAAAACCTCTCAGTTAATCCCAATTGAGGATATATTAGCTGT
The DNA here is from genome assembly GCF_902655055.1 of Lutra lutra. NCBI lineage: Eukaryota > Metazoa > Chordata > Mammalia > Carnivora > Mustelidae > Lutra > Lutra lutra. Next base: position 155,201,099 of record NC_062282.1, on the reverse strand, counting down.
AGGATTTTTCATACATGGCCTTCATTGTGTTGAGGTATGGTCCCTCAAAAACTACTTTGTTTAGGGTTTTTGTCACGAGTGGTAGTTGTACTTGGTCAAATGTTTTTTGTTTTTTTGCTTTGGCTTTTTTTTTCTTCTACGTGTATTGAGATTATTATATGCTTCTTATCCTTTTTAAAATTAATGTGAGATGCAATGTTGATTGATTTGTAAATATTGAACCACCATTGCAACCAAGGAAGAAATCCCACTGATCTCACTGGATCGTGATTACTGTTGGATTCATTTTGGTAGTAGTTTATTAATTTTTCATACATGTTCATCAGGGATATTGGAGTGTAGTTCTCTCTTTTAGTGGAGTTTGTATCTGATTTTGGTATCAGGATAATACCGGCCTCATAGAGTGAGTTTGCAAGTTTTCCTTCCTTTTCTATTTTTTGAATACTTTGAGAAAAAATAGGTAAAAATTCTTCAATAAATATTTGGTAAAATTCTGTGAAACCATCTGGCCCTGGACTTTTGTTTGTTGAGAGGTTTTAGATTACTGATTGAATTTCTTTGCTGGTTTTCAGCCTGTTCACGTTTTCTATTACTTCCTGCTTCAGTTTTGGTATTTATATATTTCAGGAATTTATCCACTTTTCCAGGTTGTATGATATATTAGCATATACTTTTTCATAATGTTCTCTTATAGTTGTTCATATTTCTGTGTTTTTTTCCTCCTCTCTCATTTGCGATTGTATTTATTCAAGTCCATTTTGTTTTGAGAAGTCTGACTAGAAATTTATCAATTTTATTAATATTTTAAAAGAACCAATTCCTGCTTTCATCGATCTGTTCTGTTTTTCATTTTCATTTGTTTGTTTGTTTTTAGTTTCTTTATCATTTATTTCTGATCCGATCTTTAATATTTCCTTCCTTTTTTCTGGCTTTAGGTTTCATGTATTGTAATTTTTCTAGCTCCATTAGTGTAAGGACAGGTTGTTTACTGGAAATTTTTCTTGTTCTTGGGGGTAGGCCTGTTTTGCTATATGCTTCACTCTTAGACCCACTTTTGCTGCATCCCAAAGGTTTTGGACTGTTTTCTTTCACTTTTTTTCATGTATTTTTAAAAAGTTTTCCTTTGATTTCCTTTTTGACCTATTCATCGCTTACTAGCAAGTTATTTAACCACCAGTATTTGTGGTCTTTCTTCATTTTTTTTCCTTGTGGTTGACTTCAAGTTTCATAGTGTCGTGGTCAAAAAATATACATGGTATGATTTAATATTTTTATACTTGTTGAGGCCTGATATGCGAACTACCATGTGATCTATCCTGGAGGATGAAAATAACATGTATTCTATTGCTACAGGATAGAATGTTCTTGATATCAGTTAACACCATCTGGTTCTGTGTGTCATTCAAAGATATTGTTTCCTTGTTCATTTTCTGTTTAGGTGATCTTCCTAATGATGTAAGTGAGATGTTAAAGTCTCCCGTGATTTTTGTATTATTATCAAAGATTTCGTTTCTGTAATTAATTGTATTGTATATTTGGCTGCTCCCATGTTGGTTGCATAAATATTTATAATTGTTAGATATGGTTGAAATTACCCTATTATTATCATATGGTGTCCTTCTTATTCTCTTATTACTTACTGTGTTTTAAAGTCTAGTTTGTCCATTATAAGTGTTGTTACCCTACATTCTTTTGACATCTGTTGGGATGGTAAATATTTGTTGGTACCCTCACTTTCAATTTTTAGGTATCCTTATCTAAAATGAGCTATTGTAGGCTGAATATAGATGGGTGGTATTTTATAGCCATTCTGAAACTCTATGTTTTTTGATTAGAGCATTTAGTCCATTTATATTCAAAGTAATTATTGATAATTATGTATTTATTGCCACTTTTAAAAATTTTATTATTTATTTCTTTTCAGTATTCCAGAGTTCATTGTTTATGCACAATACCCAGTGCTCCATGCAATACATGCCCTCCATAATTCCCACCACCAAGTTCACCCAAACTCCCACCTGCCTCTTTTCCAAAAAAAACTCAGTTTGTTTCTCAGAGCCTGCAGTCCCTCATGGTTCGTCTTCTCTTCCAGTTTCCCCCAACTCACTTCTCTTCTCCGTCTCCCCATGTCCTCCGTGTTATTCCATAAACTCCACAAATAAGGAAAACCGTATGATAATTGACTCTCTCTGCTTGACTTATTTAACTCAGCATAATCTCTTCCAGTCCCATCCATGTTGATAGAAAAGTTGGGTTTTCATCCCTTCCGATATACAAGAACATATATATATATATATATATATATATATATATATATATATATATATATACAATATATACTCCATTGTATATATGGACCATATCTTCTTTATCCATTTGTCTGTTGAAGGGCATCTTGGTTCTTTCCACAGTTTGGTGACTTGGCCATTGCTGCTATGAAAATTGGGGTACAGATGGCCCCTCTTCTCACTACATCTGTATCTATGGGGAAAATACCTACTAGTACAATTGCAGGGCCATAGGGTAGCTCTATTTTTAATTTCTTAAGGAATCGCTACACTGTTTCCCAAAGTGGCTACATGAATTTGCATCCCCACCAAGAATGTAGGAGGGCTTCCCTTTCTCCACATCCTCTCCAACACATGTTCTTTACGTTCTTGTTAATTTTGGCCATTCTAACTGGTGTCAGGTGGTATCTCAATATGGTTTTGATTGGAAACTCCCTGATGGCTAGTGATGATGAACATTTTTTAAAGTGTCTGTTAGCCATTTGTATGTTTTCGTTGGAGAAGTGTCTGTTCATGTGTTCTGCCCATTTTTTTGACATGATTATCCGTTTTGTGGATGTTGAGTTGGAGTTCTATATAGATCTTGGATATTAGCGCTTTGTCTCTGGTGTCATTTGCGAATATCTTCTCCCATTCCATGGGTTGCCTCTTTGTTATGTTGGCTATTTCCTTTGCTGTGCAGAAGCTTTGGATCTTTATGAAGTCCCAAAAGTTCATTTTCGCTTTTGTTTCCTTTGCCTTTGGAGACAAGTCTTGAAAGAAGTTGCTGGGGCTGATGTGGAAAAGGTTACTGCCCATGTTCTCCTCTAAGATTCTGACGGATGCCTGCCTCACACTGAGGTCTTTTATCCTTTCAAGTTTATCTTTGTGTATGGTGTAAGAAAAGGGTTGAGTTTCATTCTTCTACACATAGACGTCCAATTTTCCCAGCACCGTTTATTGTCTTTTCCCCAGTGTATATGTTTTCCTGCTTTGACGAAGATTATTTGACCATAGACCTGAGTGTCTATATCTGGTCTCTCTACTTTGCTCCACTCGTCTGTGTATCTGATTTTGTGCCAGTGCTAGGCTGTCTTCGTGATCACAGCTTTATAGTAAAGCATGAAATCAGGCAACACGATGTCCCCAGCTTTGTTTATCTTTTTCAACATTTCCTTACCAACTTGGGGTCTCTTCTTCTTCCATACAAATTTTAAGATTATTTTTTACAGTACTTTGAAAAATGCCAGTGGATAGCATTGAAAGTGTAGATTGCTCTAAGCAGCATAGACATTTTCACAATGATTATTCTTCCGACCCATCTTTTTGTGTCTTCTTCAGTTTCTTTCATGAGTGCTCTGTAGTTCCTTGAGTACAGATCCTTTACCTCTTTGGTTGGGTTTATTCCTAAGTATCTTATGGTTCTTGGTGCTATAGTTAATGGAATCAATTCTCTAATTTCCCTTTCTGTATTTTCATTGTTAGTGTATAAGGAAGCAACAGATTTCTGTGCACTGATTTTACATCCTACCACATTACTGAATTGCTGTATGAGTTCTAGTAGTTTGGGGGTGGAAACTTTTGGGTTTTCCCTATAAAGTATCATGTCATGTTCAAAGAGAGACAGAGTTTGATTTCTTCTTTGCCAATTTGAATACATTTTATTTCTCTTTGTTGTCTGATTGCTGTTGCTAGGACTTCTCATACTATGTTGAACAAGAGTAGTGAGAGTGGGCATCCTCGTCCCACCAAAGGGAAGGCTTTCAGTTTTTACCCATTGAGAATGATATTCATTGTGGATTTTTCATAGACAGATTTTATGAAGTTGAGGAATGTTCTTTCTATCCCTATGGTTTGAAATGTTTTCATAAAGAATGAATCCTTTTTCTTGTCAAATGCTTTTTCTGCCTCAACTGAGAGTACCATGTGGTTTTTCTCTCCTTTTATTGATTTTTTTCTATCGCATTGATTGATTTATGAATGTAGAACCACCCCTGCATCCCATGGATAAATCCCACCTCGTCATGGTGGATAATCCTTTTAATGTACTGTTGGATCCTTTAAGCTAGGATCTTGATAAGAATCTTAGCATCCATATTCATCAGGGATATGGGTCTGAAATTCTTCTTGTCGGGGTCTTTGTCTGGTTTGGGGATCATGGTAATGTTCGCTTCATAAAAAGAGTCTGGAAGTTTTCCTTCTGATTCAATTTTTGAAACAGCCTCAGGAATAGGTACTACTTCTTCTTTGAGTGTTTGGTAGAATTCCACAAGGAATTCATCAGGTTCTGGGCTCTAGTTTTTTCAGAGGTTTTTGATCACTGCTTGAATCTTATTACTAGATATTGGTCTATTCAAGTTGTCAATTTCTTCGTGATTCAATTTTGGAAGTTTATAGGTTTCCAGAAATGCATCCATTTCATCTAGGCAGCTTAACTTATTGGTATATAACTGTTGATAATAATTTCTGATGATTGTTTCCTTGGTGTTAGTCGTGATCTCTCCCTTTTCATTCATAATTTTATTAATTTGGGGTTTCTCTCTTTTCTTTTGGATTAGTATGACTAACGATCTTGTTGATTCTTTCAAAAAACCAGCTTCTAATTTCATTGCTGTGTTCTACTGTATGTCTAGTTTCTGTCTCATTGATCTCTGCTCTAATGTTGATTATTTCCCTTGTGCAAGGGGTTGACTTACTTTGTTGTTGATTCTCCAGTTCTTAAAGGTGTAAAGAGAGCTGGCATAGTCTGGATTTTTCAATTTTTTAAAAATTTTATTTTTTATAAACATATTATATATTTTTATCCCCAGGGGTACAGGTCTGTGAATCGCCAGGTTTACACACTTCACAGCACTCACCATAGCACATACCCTCCCCAATGTCCATAACCCCACCCCCCTCTCCCAACTCCCCTCCCCCCACCAACCCTCAGTTTGTTTTGTGAGATTAAAAGTCACTTATGGTTTGTCTCCCTCCCAACTCCATCTTGTTTCATTTACTCTTCTCCTACCCCCTCAACCCCCCATGTTGCATCTCCTCTCCCCCATATCAGGGAGATCATATGATAGTTGTCTTTCTCCGATTGACTTATTTCGCTAAGCATGATACCCTCTTGTTCCATCCACGTCGTCGCAAATGGCAAGATTTCATTTCTTTTGATGGCTGCATAGTATTCCATTGTGTATATATACCACCTCTTCTTTATCCATTCGTCTGTTGATGGACATCTAGGTTCTTTCCATAGTTTGGCTATTGTAGACATTGCTGCTATAAACATTCGGGTGCACGTGCCCCTTCGGATCACTACGTTTGTATCTTTAGGGTAAATACCCAGCAGTGCAATTGCTGCGTCATAGGGTAGTTCTATTTTCAACACTTTGAGGAACCTCCAAGCTCTTTTCCAGAGTGGTTGCACCAGCTTGCATTCCCACCAACAGTGTAGGAGGGTTCCCCTTTCTCCGCATCCTCGCCAGCATCTGTCATTTCCTGACTTGTTCATTTTAGCCATTCTGACTGGTGTGAGGTGATATCTCATTGTGGTTTTGATTTGTATTTCCCTGATGCCGAGTGATATGGAGCACTTTTTCATGTGTCTGTTGGCCCTCTGGATGTCTTCTTTGCAGAAATGTCTGTTCATGTCCTCTGCCCATTTCTTGATTGGATTCTTTGTTCTTTGGGTGTTGAGTTTGCTAAGTTCTTTATAGATTTTGGACACTAGCCCTTTATCTGATATGTCATTTGCAAATATCTTCTCCCATTCTGTCAGTTGTCTTTTGGTTTTGTTCACGGTTTCCTTTGCTGTGCAAAAGCTTTGGATCTTGATAAAATCCCAAAAGTTCATTTTTGCCCTTGCTTCCCTTGCCTTTGGTGATGTTCCTAGGAAGATGTTGCTGCGGCTGACGTCGAAGAGGTTGCTGCCTGTGTTCTCCTCAAGGATTTTGATGGATTCCTTTCTCACATTGAGATCCTTCATCCATTTTGAGTCTATTTTCGTGTGTGGTGTAAGGAAATGATCCAATTTCATTTTTCTGCATGTGGCTGTCCAAATTTTCCCAACACCATTTCTTGAAGAGGCTGTCTATTTCTCATTGGACATTCTTTCCTGCTTTGTCGAAGATGAGTTGACCATAGAGTTGAGGGTCTATTTCTGGGTTCTCTATTCTGTTCCATTGATCTATGTGTCTGTTTTTGTGCCAGTACCATACCGTCTTGATGATGACAGGTTTGTAATAGAGCTTGAAGTCCAGAATTGTGATGCCACCAACTTTGGCTTTCTTTTTCAATATTGCTTTGGCTATTCGAGGTCTTTTCTGGTTCCATATAAATTTTAGGATTATTTGTTCCATTTCTTTGAAAAAAAATGGATGGTACTTTGATAGGAATTGCATTAAATGTGTAGATTGCTTTAGGTAGCATAGACATTTTCACAATATTTATTCTTCCAATCCAGGAGCATGGAACATTTCTTTGTGTCTTCCTCAATTTCTTTCATGAGTACTTTATAGTTTTCTGTGTATAGATTCTTAGTCTCTTTGGTTAGGTTTATTCCTAGGTATCTTTTAGATTTGGGTGCAATTGTAAATGGGATGGACTCCTTAATTTCTCTTTCTTCTGTCTTGTTGTTGGTGTAGAGAAATGCAACTGATTTCTGTGCGTTGATTTTATATCCTGACACTTTGCTGAATTCCTGGACAAGTTCTAGCAGTTTTGGGGTGGAGTCTTTTGGGTTGTCCACATATAGTATCATATCATCTGCGAAGAGTGATAGCTTGACTTCTTCTTTGCCAATTTGGATGCCTTTAATTTCCATTTGTTGTCTGATTGCTGAAGATAGGACTTCTAGTACTATGTTGAATAGCAGTGGTGATAACGGACATCCCTGCCATGTTCCTGACCTTAGCAGAAAAGCTTCCAGTTTTTCTAAATTCAGAATGATATTTGCGGTGGGTTTTTCATAGATGGCTTTGATAATATTGAGGTATGTGCCGTCTATCCCTACACTTTGAAGAGTTTTGATCAGGAAGGGATGCTGTACTTTGTCAAATGCTTTTTCAGCATCTATGGAGAGTATCATATGGTTCTTGTTCTTTCTTTTATTAATGTGTTGTATCACATTGATTGATTTGCGGATGTTGAACCAACCTTGCAGGCCTGGAATAAATCCCACTTGGTCGTGGTGAATAATCCTTTTGATGTGCTGTTGAATCCTATTGGCTAGTATTTTGGCGAGAATTTTTGCATCTGTGCTCATCAAGGATATTGGTCTGTAGTACTCTTTTTTGATGGGTTCCTTGTCTGGTTTTGGGATCAAGGTGATACTGGCCTCATAAAATGAGTTTGGAAGTTTTCCTTCTATTTCTATTTTTTGGAACAGTTTCAGGAGAATAGGAATTAGTTCTTCTTTAAATGTTTGGTAGAATTCCCCGGGAAGCCATCTGGCCCTGGGCTTTTGTTTGTTTGGAGGTTTTTGATGATTGTTTCATTCTCCTTACTGGTTATGGGTCTGTTCATGCTTTCTATTTCTTCCTGATTCAGTTGTGGTAGTTTATATGTCTCTAGGAATGCATCCATTTCTTCCAGATTGTCAAATTTGTTGGCGTAGAGTTGCTCATATTATGTTCTTATAATTGTCTGTATTTCTTTGGTGTTCGTTGTGATCTCTCCTCTTTCATTCATGATTTTATTTATTTGGGTCCTTTCTCTTTTCTTTTTGATAAGTCTGGCCAGGGGTTTATCAATCTTATTAATTCTTTCAAAGAACCAGCTCCTAGTTTCATTGATTTGTTCTATTGTTTTTTTTTTTTTTTTTTTTTTTGGTTTCTATTTCATTGATTTCTGCTCTGAACTTTATGATTTGTCTTCTCCTGCTGGGTTTAGGCTTTCTTTCTTGTTCTTTCTCCAGCTCTTTTAGGTGTAGGGTTAGGTTGTGTACCTGAGACCTTTCTTATTTCTTGAGAAAGGCTTGTACCGCTATATATTTATCTCTCAGGACTGCCTTTGTTGTGTCCCACAGATTCTGAACCGTTGTGTTTTCATTATCATTTGTTTCCATAAATTTTTTCAATTCTTCTTTAATTTCCTGGCTGACCCATTCATTCTTTAGAAGGATGCTGTTTAGTCTCCATGTATTTGGGTTCTTTCCAAATTTCCTCTTGTGATTGAGTTCTAGCTTCAGAGCATTGTGGTCTGAAAATATGCAGGGAATGATTCCAATCTTTTGATAACGGTTGAGACCTGATTTAGGACCGAGAATGTGATCTATTCTGGAGAATGTTCCATGTGCACTAGAGAAGAATGTGTATTCTGTTGCTTTGGGATGAAAGGTTCTGAATATATCTGTGATGTCCATCTGGTCCAGTGTGTCATTTAAGGCCTTTATTTCCTTGTTGATCTTTTGCTTGGATGATCTGAACTTTTCAGTGAGGGGAGTGTTAAAGTCCCCTACTATTATTGTATTCTTGTCGATGTGTTTCTTTGATTTTGTTATTAATTGGTTTATATAGTTGGCTGCTCCCACGTTAGGGGCATAGATATTTAAAATTGTTAGATCTTCTTGTTGGACAGTTCCTTTGAGTATGATATAGTGTCCTTCCTCATCTCTTATTATAGTCTTTGGCTTAAAATCTAATTGATCTGCTATAAGGATTGCCACTCCTGCTTTCTTCTGATGTCCATTAGCATAGTAAATTATTTTCCACCCCCTCACTTTAAACCTGGAGGTGTCTTCGGGTTTAAGATGAGTTTCTTATAGGCAACATATAGATGGGTTTTGTTTTTTGATCCATTCTGATACCCTGTGTCTTTTGATTGGGGCATTTAGCCCATTAACATTCAGGGTAAGTATTGAGAGATATGAATTAGTGCCATTGTATTGCCTGTAAGGTGACTGTTATTGTATATTGTCTCTGTTTCTTTCTGATCTACTACTTTTAGTGTCTCTCTTTGCTTAGAGGACCCCTTTCAATATTTCCTGTAGAGCTGGTTTGGTATTTGCAAATTCTTTCAGTTTTTGTTTGTCCTGGAAGCTTTTAATCTCTCCGTCTATTTTCAATGATAGCCTAGCTGGATATAGTATTCTTGGCTGCATGTTTTTCTCATTTAGTACTCTGAATATATCATGCCAGCTCTTTCTGGCCTGCCAGGTCTCTGTGGATAAGTCTGCTGCCAATCTAATATTTTTACCATTGTACGTTACAGACTTCTTTTCCCTGGCTGCTTTCAGGATGTTCTCTTTGTCACTAAGACTTGTCAATTTTACTATTAGGTGACGGGGTGTGGACCTATTCTTATTGATCTTGAGGGGGGTTCTCTGAACCTCCTGGAATTTGATGCTTGTTCCCTTTGCCATATTGGGGAAATTCTTTCCAATAATTCTCTCCAATATACCTTCTGCTCCCCTCTCTGTTTCTTCTTCTTCTGGAATCCCAATTATTCTAGTGTTGTTTCGTCTTATGGTGTCACTTATCTCTCGAATTCTCCCCTCATGGTCCAGTAGCTGTTTGCCCCTCTTTTGCTCAGCTTCTTTATTCCCTGTCATTTGGTCTTCTATATCGCTAATTCTTTCTTCTGTCTCATTTATCCTAGCAGTGAAAGCCTCCGTTTTTTATTGTACCTCATTAATAGCTTTTTTTATTTCAACTTGGTTAGATTTTAGTTCTTTTATTTCTCCAGAAAGGGCTCTCATATCTCCCGAGAGGGTTTCTCTAATATCTTCCATGCCTTTTTCGAGCCCGGCCAGAACCTTGAGAATCGTCATTCTGAACTCTAGATCTGACATATTACCAATGTCTGTATTGATTAGGTCCCTAGCCTTTGGTACTGCCTCTTGTTTTTTTTTTTTTTTTTTTTTTTTTTTTTTTTTGTGGTGAATTTTTCCCCCTTGTCATTTTGTCCAGATAAGAGTATATGAAGGAGCAAGTAAAATACTAAAAGGGTGGCAACAACCCCAGGAAAATATGCTTTGGCCAAATCAGAAGAGATCCCAAATCGTGAGGGGGGAGAAAGGGGATAAAAAGACGTTCAGAAAGGAAAAAAAAAAAAACAATTAAAAAAAGAAAACCAATAAAGAAAAAATATATAAAGGAAAAAAATATGCATTTATATATTAGATAAACTAGTTAAAAAAAGGGTAAAAGTTAAAAAAAATTAGCAGAAGAAGAAAAAAAAATTGAAAAAGAAAAAAAAATTAAATTAACTGCAAGGCTAAAGAATCATGGGGAGAAAGCCATGAGTTCCATGCTTTGCTTTCTCCTCCTCTGGAATTCCGTTGCTCTCCTTGGTATTGAATCTGCACTCCTTGGTAGGTGAACTTGGTCCTGGCTGGGTTTCTTGTTGATCTTCTGCGGGAGGGGCCTGTTGTAGTGATTCTCAATTGTCTTTGCCCCAGGCAGAGTTGCACCGACCTTACCCGGGGCCGGTCTGAGTAATCGGCTCGGGTTTGTTTTGGGAGCTTTTGTTCACTGAGCGCTTTCCATAGAATTCTGGAGGGTGGGAATGAAGATGGCAGCCTCCCGGTCTCCATCCCAGAGGAGCGGAGAGCCCGGGGCCTCACTCCTCAGTGCGCCGTCAGAGAACAGCGCCCAATTACTCCTTTCACCCTGACCTCCGGCCATGCTCCGAGCTGACCGAGCCTGCGACCGGTTCAAGGTAACCCCGAGCTTAGCGCTTACTCCTCAGCTCTGTCTCTGTAGCCGGCTTCCCCGTTCTAATACCTGTAAGCTCTGCGACACTCAGACACCCCCGATCCTTCTGTGACCCTGTGGGACCTGAGGCCATGCTGACCCCGCGTGGGCTTCACCCCGGTTAAGCCTCTGGAGCGATGTCCCTCAGCAGAACAGACTTCTAAAAGTCCTGCTTTTGTGCTCTGTTGCTCCGCCGCTTGCCAGGAGCCAGCCCCTCCCCCCGTGGTCTATCTTCCCGTCCCTTTGGATTCACTTCTCTGCCAGTCCTACCTTTCAGAAATTGGTTGATTTTCTGTTTCTAGAATTGCTGTTCTTCTTCTCTTTGATCACCCGTTGGATTTGTAGGTGTTTGTAATCTTTAGATAAGCTATCTAGCTGATCTCCCGCTACCTGAAGCCTGCTACTTCTCGGCCATCTTGACTCCTCGCTCTGTATTTTTCAATTTTTTTTGAGGGAGTCTTAGATGGCTATGTATTTCCCCCTTAGGATCGCCTTTGCTTTATCCCATTGGTTTTGGACCAAAGTGTCTTCATTCTCATCGGTTTTCATGAATTGTTAAAGTTCTTCTTTGATTTTATGATTTATTCAAACATTCTTAAGCAAGGTGTTCTTTAGCCTCCAGGTGTTTGAATTCCTTCCAAACTTTTTCTTGCGTTTGAACTCCAGTTTCAAAACACTGTGTTCTGAGAATATGATGGGGAAAATCTCAAAATTTTGGTATCTGTTGAGCCCTGACTTTTGACCCAGGATGTGGTCTACTTTGGAGAACGTTCCATGTGACCTCGAGAAGAATGAGTATTCTGTTGTTTTAGGGTAGAATGTTCTGTATATATCTATGAGGTACATCTGGTCTAATATGTCATTCAATGCTCTTGTTTCTTTATTGATTTTCTGCCTGGATGATCTGTCTATTACCTAGAGTGGTATGTTGATATCCCCTACTATTCATGTATTCATATCAATATGACTCTTTATCTTGATTAACTCTTGTCTTATGTAGTTGGCTGTTCCCATATTGGGGGCATAAATATTTACAATTTTTAGATCTTCTTGGTGGATAGACACTTTAAGAATGATGTATCGTCCTTCTATATCTCTGACTACAGTCTTTAGTTTAAAATTTAATTGATGTGATATGAGAATCTCTACCCCAGCCTACTTTTGAGGCCCATTGGCATGAAAGGTGCTTCTCCATCCCCTCACTTTCAGTCTGGATGTATCCTTAGGTAGAAAATGGGTCTCTTGTAGACAACCTATGGACGGGTCCTGTCGTTTTACCTAATCTGCCACCCTGTGCCGTCTTATGGGTGTGTTTAAGCTGTTCACATTGAGAGTGATTATTGAGAGATACATTTTTATTGACATCATGTTGCCTGTGTAGTCCTTGTTTCTATAGATTTTTCTCTGTAAATTTCTCTCCAATGACACTCTTGGGTTCTTTCTTTTTTATAGAACCCCTCTTAATATTTTTTGTAGTGCCGGCTTGGTGGTCACATACTCTTTTAAACCTTGCTGGTCTTGAAAGCTCTATATCTCTTCCTCCATTTTGAATGTCAGCCTTGCTGGATAAAGTATTCTTGGCTGCATATTCTTTTCATTTAGTGCCCTGAATATGTCTTTCCAGCCCTTTCTGGCTTGCCATGTTTCTGTGGACAGGTCTGACGTTATTCTTATGGGCCTTCCTCTGTATCAAAGGAATCTCTTCCACCTAGAAGCTTTCACGGGCTCCTGTCTAAAATTAGCATTCATCAGATTCACAGTCCGGTGCCTCAAGGTCTTTCTATATTCTATGATCTTGGAGGGAGACCTTTCTGCCTCTAGGATATGAACACTGGTTCCATTCCCCACACTGGAAAAAATTTAATAGAGCATTTGTTTAACTCTATCCTCTAGTCTTCTTTCTTTCTCCTCCCTCTCAGGGATTCCAATAATTCTGACCTTTGAACGTTTCATGGCATCTTTTATTTCCCTAATTCTGTTTTCATGTCCTCAAAGCTATTTGTTCCAGGCCTCTTCCTGATCCTTTTCCCCTATCAGTTTGTCATCGAGATCACTAATTCTATCTTTTGCCTCAGTTACCCCAGCTGTTTGAGAATTTAGATTAGAGTGGAACTCATTGATAGCATTTTTAACTTCGTCCCTGGTGGCTTTCACTTCTGCCCTAATCCATTCCGTGTTGTCATTAAAGGCTTTCTCCAACCTAGCCATTGCCTGAATAATTGTTAGCCTGAATTCCCTTTCCAACATACTGTTTATGTCCATATCCAATAGCACTGATGGAGCGGGCACAGTCTCTGAATTTTCCCTCTGTTGGGCATTCCTCCTCCTAGTCATTTTGTTGAGAGATGGCTGAGGGTATTTGTAACTGAATGTATCAACTGGATCTAGGCAAGTTGCACTCTGGAATGCTTCTTTGCAATGAGGCATCCCCACCAAAAAGGAAGAACAAAGAAGAAAAGAGAGAGAAAGAAAGAGACAAGAAAAGAGAGAGAGAGAGAGAGAATACCCAGCTGGAATGGGCCTCAAAGGTAAGATTTATAACGTATACCAACAGAAACAGACAAACAAAAAGAAAGACCAAAAAAAAAAGACTCCAGCCAAAATTAATCCCAAGTATAAGATTTATATACTAACCGAACAAAATCAAATACACAGAAACACTGACAAAGGAAAAAGATGGGAGGGTGGTTATAAATCCTCAGTGTTGGGGGAAGGTTATTTTGATTCTTCCTGGGTGTATCTTGATAATTTTTTCGAATGACTCAACGCGTCCAAGATAAAGGGGTAGTAAAACTGGTTTATATATAGGAGTAGTATTCATTGGGGGAAGAGGATTACCTTGAGCTTATCTCTATATGAATTTTAAAAAAATAGAAAAGCAAAAGAAAAACACAGTTATATGTATCAGAAATATTCAAGTTAAGGGTGAGGGAGGCAAGATGGTGGAGAAGTAGGAAGAGCTGTTTCAACCCATCCCCTAAAGTCAGCTAATTACCTACCAAGGAACTCTGATCACCCACGAAATCAGACTGAGATTATAATTACACCCTTCTGGATCTCCATGGGGGCAGAAGATGCCAGTGGACAGGTAAAGCAGAGTGGGAACATGGGACTGATATCAAAAGATAAACAAAAAGGGGAGGGAGCCACCACAAGCACATCATTGGAAAGTAATATCGCAATACGAGAGTGCCTGTGATTGGGGACCAGCATTAACTCGGAGTCTGGTTAAAAGCACTCAAAAAAAGCAAGAGATCTTAAGGGGAAATTGGTGGAATTGGCCAGTTAGGGATAAGGGCTTAAGCCCACAGACCCAGAATGGTGACCACTGGCACTGAGCCAGAGAGAGTGCAGCAAAGAAGTCAGGGGTTGGTCCCTGAGTGACTGGCGCACGTGAGGCATCTGGGTGGTGGTGCACATGAGAGGGTCTGGTGTGGACACCAGCTGGCACTCAAGAACCACAGCCTTTTGCACTCTGCATCGTCGCTGTGCATCTGAGGTCTGAGTCCCGTTCCACACACTCTCTTGAGACAGGCCATGCCGGGACTAGGCAGTGCTATCTAAGACTGGCAAGAGTCTGAACACTCCCATCCCAGGCCAGCATGAAAATCTCAGCATGCCATCTCCAGTTGGGACCTCTCTGGTGGTCTGGACCTGCCCAGAGGCAGCACCTCTCTTGACAAGTACTTCTCATGGGTTTGGTAACACCGGGATACAAGCAGAAGCTCCTGCGACCCCTGAAATTGACTGGGGACATGCTCTGCTGGCAGCAGAGGGGGAGTTTATGTGCTCTGGAGCACCCAGAGGGGAATAGACTGAGGCTTCTCTCTGAGACAGAGGTCTGGTTTAAGTTTGCTTTCCTCTAAACCTCCAAAGAATGACCAACAGTCTCTAAGGGGAGGAAACAAACAAAGAAACAAACAAAAAAAACTCCAGAGAACAAAAGTCTGAAAAACCTATTTACCATCACGATGAGGTGTTTAGTATAGCAAATTCCATAATAACCTTTTAACTTGAACTATTTTGATACATATACCTGTGTTTTTCTCTTGCCTTTTGATTTTTTTAAATATTCATTTAGAGATTAGCTTCAGGATAATATTCTTTCCCCAGTCAGCTCTACCCCTACTAATAAACCAGCTTTAATCCCCCTTTATCTAGGGAAAGTTGAGTCCTTTGACAAAGATATAAAGATACACCCAGGAAGAATCAAAACACCTTCCTTTATAAACACCCTCTGACAGTGTTTCCGTGTATTTGTTTTTGTTCAGGTAGTATCTGAATCTTATACTTGGGGTTCATTTTGGCTGGGTTCTTTTTTTTTTTTTTTTCCTTGCCATTTATTTTCTCAGTCTTTTTGTTTGTTTTTGTTTGTATGCTTTATATCTTACCTTTGGGGCCCATTCAGGCTGGATCTTCTCTTTTCTTTTTTTTTTTCTCCTCTCTCTCTCTCTCTCTCTCTCTTTCTCTCTCTCTCTTTTTTTTTCCTTTTTCTTTCTTTTTGGTGGGGATGCCTGATTGCTCAGAAGCGTTCCAGAGTGCACCTTGTCTGCACCATGTTTGATACATTCAGCTACACATCCGTTCTACCATCTCTCACAAATATGACTAAGAAGATGAATGCCCAACAGAGGAAAAAAATCAGAAACTGTGCCCTCTCCATCAGAGCTATTGGATATGGACATAAACAGTATGTCGGAAAGGGAATTCCCTGGGAATTTAACCAAGCTTTCCACGAAGAAATAATACCTATTGTCCTGAAGCTGTTTCAAAAAAATTGAAGCAGAAGGGAAATTTCCAGACTCTTTTTATGAAGCAATTATCACCCTGATCCCCAAACCAGGCAAAGGCTGCACTGAAAAGGAGAATTTCAGTCCAATATCCCTGATGAATACAGATGGTAAGATTCTCGACAAGATCCTAGCTAATAGGATCTAACAGTACACTAAAAAAATTATCCACCATGACCAGGTGGGATGTATCTCTGGGTTGCAAGGGTGGCTCAACATTCACAAATCAATTGATGTGATAGAAGAAATCAATAAGAAAAGAGAGAAGAATCACACGGTCCTCTCAATTGATGTAGAAATAGCATTTGACAAGATACAGCGTCCATTCCTGATAAAAATACTTCAAAGAATAGGGATAGAGGGAACATTCCTCAACTTCATAAAATCTATCTATGAAAAACCCACAGCAAATATCATCTGCAATGGAAAAAATGTTGACAGCCTTCCCTTTGAGATCAGGAATACAACAAGGATGCCCACTCTCGCCACTCTTGTTCAACATAGTATTGGAAGTCCTAGCAATAGCAATCAGACAACAAAGAGAAATTAAATGTATTCAAATTGGCAATGAAGTAGTCAAACTCTCTCTCTTCGCAGAGGACATGATACTTTTTATGGAAAACCCAAAAGACTCCACCCCCAGTCTACAATAACTCATTCAGCGATTCAGTAATATGGCAGGTTGCAAAATCAATGTACAGAAATCAGTTGCTTCCTTATCCACTAACAATGAAAACACAGAAAGGGAAATTAGAGAATTGACTCCATTTACTATAGCACCAAGTACCATAAAATACCTAGGAATAAACCTAACCAAAGTGGTAAAGGATCTGTCCTCAAGGAACTACAGAACACTCATGAAAGAAATTGAGGAAGACACAAAAAAGATGGAAGACCATTCCATGATCATGGATCTGAAGAATAAACATTATTAAAATGTCTATACTACCTAGAGCAATCTATACTTTCAATGCCATTCCAATAAAAATTCCACTGGTAATTTTCAAGGAGCCGGAGCAAATGATCCTAAAATTTTTATGGAATCAGAAGAGACCCTGAATTGCTAAGGAAATGTTGAAAAAGAAAAACAGAACTTGGGGCATCACGTTGTCTGATTTCAAGCTTTACTACAAATTTGTGATCACCAAGACACCATGGTCTGGCACAAAACAGACACACAGAGCAGTGGAACAGAGTAGAGATCCCAGATAAGGACCCTCAACTCTATGGTCAAATAATCTTCGATAAAGCAGGAAAAATATGCAGTGGAAAAAAGACAGTCTCCTCAATTAAATGGTGCTGTGGGAATTGGACAGCAGCTATGTGTAGAAGAATAACACTCGACCTTTCTCTTACACCATACACAAAGATAAACTCGAAATGGATAAAGGACCTCAACATGAGGTACAAATCCATCAGAATCTTAGAGGAGAACAACGCATGTTGGACAGGACGTGGAGAAAGGGGAACCCTCTTTCACTGTTGGTGGGAATGCAAGTTGGTGCAGCCACTTTGGAAAACAGTGTGGAGATTCCTTAAGAAATTAAAAATAGATCTCCCCTATGGCCCTGCAATTGCACTAGTGGGTATTTACCCCACAGATACAGATGTGGTGAAAAGAAGGGCCATCTGTGCCCCAATGTTCATAGCAGCAATGGCCACAGACCCCAAACTGTGGAAACAAGCAACATGCCCTTCAACAGATGAATGGATATAGAAGGTAGGGTTCATATATACCTTTGAGTATCATGCCTCCATCAGAAAGGATGAATACCCAACTTTTGTATCAACATGGACGGGACTGGGAGAGACTATGCTAAGTGAAATAAATTAATCGGGGAGAGTAATTATGATATGGTTTTGCTTATTTGTGGAGCATAAGGAATAACACGGAGGACATGGGGAGATGGGGAAGAGAAGGGAGTTGGGGGAAATTGGAGGGGGAGATGAACCATGAGAGACCATGGACTCTGAAAAACAATCTGAGGGTTTTGGAGGGGCGGAGGAGGAGGGATGTTGGCTGAGCCTGTTGTTGGGTATTGTGGGGAGCACGTATTGCATGGAGCACTGGGTGTGGTGCATAAACAATGAATTCTGGAACACTGAGAAGAAATTTTAAAAAGAAGTAAAAATGAAAAAAAAAAAGAATAACCCTCAAAGCTTAAAAAAAACTTATTATGGAATTTATTGTTTTGAACCTCTCGTTGTGATAGTAAGTAGGTTATAAAATAATAAAAAATTCAAAAGAACGAGAATAATGGGAACAAATTAAAAATAAAAGTTGTATCTATGAAGTATACAGGTGTTGGTTCAATACTGGAGCTTAAAATCTTCTTTCCCCCGATATTGATATTTTACAGTTTTATGGGGTGCCTGTGCTGGTTGTCCTCTCGTAATTTTGGTTATCTTCCTGGGGGAGGGGGTTGCTGTGTTTTTGTTGTTGTTGTTGTTGTTGTTGTTCTTGTTGTTGTTGTTTGTTTGTTTGTATTTTGTTTTTTTCTGGCAGTCTTGTTTGGGTTCAGTCTTCCTGCTCCCTATCAAGGGGCTGGGCTCTGAGGAAACTGGTTTTTCAGGCTTTTGTTTTCTGGAAGGGTTTTATGTTTGTTTGTTTGTTTTTGTTTGGTTTTAGTTTGATGGCTTTTGGTGGTGAGGAAAGCAACTTGCACCCAGACCTCTGTCTCAGAGAGAAGCCTCATTCTCTTCCCTCTGGGTGGTCGAAAGCACATAGACTCCCCCTCTGCCACCTTCCACCAACAAAGCATGTCCACAGCCACCATCCCCGGGGTCCCAAGGGCTCTGGCTTGTCTCCATACCCTGGTGCTACTAAAACCATGAGCAATATTGGTCCAGAGATCCCGCTTCCAGTGGTTGCCTTTGCCATTGCTCTCTGGGCAGGTCCAGACAGCCAAAGAGATCCCAACCAGAGATAGTGCGCTGAGGTTTCCACACCTGCCTGTGCTGGGAGCGTTCAGACTCTCTGCCAGTCCTAGAGAGCACCAGCTAGCGCCCACATGGATCTTTCTCAGGGGAGGGTGTACAGAGCAGCTCAGGCCTCAGTTGCACAGCATGCGTGCAGACTGCAAAGGGCTGTAGTTCTAGAGAGCTCTGGCTGGTGTCCACCCAGACTCACACACCAGCAGCCAGGGGCCACAGCCTGGTTGTTTTGCTGCACTCTCTCTGGCATAGTGCTGGCAGTGGCTGTCCGGGTCTGTGGACTTAAGCCTGTGCCCATAACCACCTGATTCCACCAGTTTCCCCTTAAGATCTTTTGTTCTTTTTGTGTGCTTTTAACCAGATTCCAAGTTAATGCTGGTCCCCAATCACAGGGCACTCTCATATTGGGATATTACTTTCCAATGGTCGCTTCTGGTGGCTCTCTCCCCTTTCTGTTTATCCTGATATTAGTCTGATCATTCAAAACTCCACTTTAACTCACCACTGGCGTCTTCTGCCCCCATAGAGATCCAGAAGTGTATAATCCTACATCTCAGGCTGATTTCACGGGTGTTCAGAGTGTTCTGGTAGATAATCAGCTCACTTTAAGGGACCGGTTAAAAAAAAAGTGTGTTCTACTTCTCCACCATCTTGCCCCCGTTCCAATTATTGCCATTTTCTTTCTTTTTATTTTTTTTAAGATTTTATTTATTTATTTGACTGTGAGAGAGAGATCACAAGTAGGCAGAGAGGCAGGCAGAGAGAGGGGGAAGCAGGCTCCCTGCTGATCAGGGAGCCCGATGTGGGGCTTGATCCCAGGACCCCGAGATCATGACCTGAGCCAAAGGCAGAGCCGCCCAGGCACCCTGCCATTTTATTTCTTGTATTGTCATTGTTTCTGAAGATTTTCACTGATCCTTTTGTCTTTGTGCACTCTTCTTTTGCACTGAATGAGTCCACTTCAGTATTTCTTGCAGGGCTGGTTTAGTGGACATGAACACCTTTAATTTCTGTTTCCCTGGGAAACTCCATTCCTCCTTCTATTCTGAATGATAGCCTCACTGGATAGAGTATTCTTGACTACTGATTGTTCCCATTCAGCACTTTGCATATATCATGCCACTTTCTTCTGGCTTCCACAAGTTGCTTTGAGAAATCTCCGGCTAGCCTCCAGGAGGCTAGCCGGAGATTTCTTCCATTGTACATTAAGAATTTCTTTAGTCTGGGGACGCCTGGGTGCTCAGTGGGTGAAAGCCTCTGTCTTCGGCTCAGGTCATGGTCTCGGGGTCCTGGGATCGAGCCCCGCATAGGGCTCTCTGCTCCGCAGGGAGCCTGCTTCCTCCCCTCTCTCTCTGCCTACCTCTCTGCCTACTTGTGATCTCTCTCTCTCTCTCTCAAATAAATGAAATCTTAAAAAAAAAAAGAATTTCTTTAGTCTGGCTGTTTTTAAGGGTTTTTAAATTCACTATATTTTCAAATTTAATAACTATATGTCTGTCTTTGCCTGCTGTTTTTTTTGTTGTTGTTGTTGTTGTTGTTTTGCTTTGATTTATATTGTTTTTGTTTTGTACTCTTTTGTTGTTTTTAGATGTATACAGCAGAGTTTTTAAATTTACATTCAACTAGCCACGGTATAGTACATTAGTTTTTGATACAATGTTCAGTGATTCATTGGGTGATATACTGAACTAATGCTTTTGTTCTTTCGAAGGGTGTTTTCTACGCTTCCTGGATCTGGATACCAATTTCTTTCCCCACGTTACACATTTTTCAAGTATTTCGTCAAATAAATGTTCTGTCCACTTTTATCTCTCCTCTTCTGGGATTCCTTTAATAGAACATATATTATTACATGTGTTGGAGTTACTGAGTTCCCTAAGTCTTTTTTTTTTTCTTTTAAGATTTTATTTATTTATTTGACAGTGAGAGAGAGACAGAGACAGACAGAGAGAGACAGAGAGAGAGAGAGCACAAGCAGGCAGAGTGGCAGGCAGAGGGAGAGAGAGAAGCAGGTTCCCCGCTGAACAGGGAACCTGATGTGGGACTCGATCCCAGGATTCTGGGATCATGACCTGACTCAAAGGCAGCCGCTTAACCGACTGAACCACCCAGGCATTCCGAGTTCTCTAAGTCTATTCTCTTCTTTCATAATTCTTTTTCTCTCTTGTTCAGCTTCATTATTTTCCATTATTTTGCCTTCTTGTCATTAATTCATTCCTCAGCCTCTCAAAGCCTGTTCTTCATTGCATCAAGCCTATTTGCAACCTTGTTTATTGCATTCTTCAACTCAGATGAATTCTTAATTTTTACTCTTATGTCTCTGTGGTAATGGTATCACGGATGTCTTCTATTCTTTTCTCAAGCCCAGTGAGTATCCTTAAAAATGTTGCTTTAAATTCTTCATCAGGTATATTAATTTTATTTATTTTGCTTAGATACCTGGCCTGGCCTTATCTTGCCCTTTCACTGGGGGTAAACTCCTTCATCTTGGCATTTTGTCTACATCTCTGCTTTCTTCTGTGTTAGAAAATCAGTTAAGTTTCCTGCTCCTGAAAGTAATGGATCTATGAACAAGTGGTCACGTATTATCTAGGGCCTCCTGCTTCAGGGAGTTTTCTGCTGTGTACAGTGTACACTCCACTGTTGTGTTTTTGCTGCTCTGTCCTTCAGTCCAGTTGTCTCTTGCCTCTCGTGGGCAGTTTATGGTCTTTTGTCTGAATGTGATGAGGTTTTACTAGGTGTCTTCTTCTCTGTTGTGAAATGAGACCTTATACTACTTCCACAAGAACTAAGATACTGAAGAACTCTCCAATCTGGAGACATGTGGGCAGGGGAATGTGCTGGTCTTCTTGGAAAGGGGCCCATCACTCTGGGACTAAGGCAAGCTTGGCTAAGGACAGTCCTGTCAGATTGCAGGGGTGTGCAGTTGCAGTTGGCACTTAGCTGCTTCTGACAGGTATCTCTGTGTTTATGCTGGGACTGGGAGGGGAATGGTGCCAACTAGCTCCCTTGTTCATGAAGAGGTGTCTTCCTGAATGTTTCCTTTAAGGGAAGCCCTCTGAGAAGAGTGAATGTTCTTTCACTGTGTATCTCAGACTTTCTTCAGATTGATGTTTTCACATTGTCTGCCCTGGGATTTTTTACTGTCTTCTCTCCAGGAGCAGGGTAGTGCCCTCTAGGCTTTATCCCAGACAAGCATTCTGACCCCTGAAACTTCAGGGTTTAAGCTCAGCTGGTTGTAAGAACTCATGGAACTCAGCCTTTCCAGCTTCCCAAGCCAGTGGCTTGGGTAAATGTTCTCCTTGTGCATTCTCCTACGTGTTCCTCTGTCTCCCACTTTTCTCCATGACCATGGCTTCCCCCTCTCTGAAGCACCCATGATATGTTTCTCCCCTAAACTGCATTCGAATTAGTAAGGAAGAAGTAAATATTTAACTATTTGCAGATGACAAGATACTATATTAAAAAAAAGACACCACCAAAAAACAAACAAACAAACAAACAAACAAAAAAACCAAACAACAACAACAAAAAAAAAAAACTACTGGAAGTGATAAATGACTTCAGCAAATTTTCAGGATACAAATAAAAATCCAGAAATATTTTGAATCTCTATGTAGTAATAATAAAGCAACATAAAGATAAATTAAGAGAACAACCCCATTTACAACTGTGCCAGTAATAATAAAATACCTAGGAATAAACTTAACAAAAGAGGTGAAAGATATGTACTCTGAAAACTATAAAACCCTGATGAAAGGGCTAAATGACAATTAAAGGACACAAAGAAATGGAAATGGCACTACCTTCTCAAAGAATGGAAGAACAAATATTCTTAAAATGTCTGTACTACCAAAAGCAATCTACATATTTAAAGCAATCCCTATCAAAGTATCCACAGCATTTTTTTCACAGAACTAGAACAAATAATCCTAAAATTAGTATGGAACTACAAAAGAACCCAAGTATCTAAAGTCATCCCCAAAAAGAAAAAAAACAAAACTGGAGGTATCACAATTCTAGTCTTCAAGTTATATTACAAAGCTGTAGTAATCAAAAGACAAACAACAGACACATGGACCAATAGAACAGGATGAATAACTTGGAAATAAACAACTATATGGACAATTAAACTCCATCAAATAGGAAAAAATATCCAATGGGAAAAAGACAGTCTTTTCCACAAATTATATTGGGAAAACTAGACAGCTACATTCAAAAGAATGAAACTGGACCACTTTCTTACACCATATCCAAAAATAGACTAAAAAAATAGATTAAATACCTAAATGTGAGACCTGAAAATATGGAAAGTAATCTCTTTGACATCAGCCATAGCAACATTTTTCTATATATGTTTCCTGAGGCAAGGGAAATAAAAGGAAAACAAACTACTGGGACAAAAACAAAACAAAACAAAACAAAACCACAAAAAACAGCAACAAAACAACAACAACAACAAACTCCTGAACAGTTAAGGAAACAATAAACAAAATCAAAAGGCAATCTATGGAAGGGGAGAAGATATTTGCAAATTACATATCCAAAAAGAGTTAGTATGCAAAATACATAAAGAGCTTAAAAAGCTCAATACCCAGAAAACAGATAAACCATTTTAAAAATGGGCAGAAGACATGAACAGGCATTTGTCTAAAGAAGAAATCCAGATGACCAACAGACACATAAGAAGATGTTAAAAATCACTCATTGTCAGAGACTTGCAAATCAAAATTACACTGATATGTCACCTTACTCCCATTGGAATGGCTATAATCAAAAACACAAGAAAAGTGTTGGTCAGGATGTGGATAAAAAGAAACCTTTGTACACTGTTTTTGTACACTGTTTGTGGGAATATAAACTGGTGGAGCCACTGTAGAAAACAGTATGGAGGGTCCTCAAAAAGTTAAAAAATAAAACTATGCTATGATCCAGTAATCACATTGCTGAATATATACCCAAAGAATACAAAAACAAGAATTCAAAGGGATAGAAGCACCATATGCAGCATTATTTACAATAGCTAAGATATGGAAGCAGCCCATGTGTCCACTGACAGAAGAATAGATAAAAAGAAGTGTTATATAAATACAATGGAATTGGGGCTGCCTGGGTGGCTCAGTGGGTTAAGTCTCTGCCTTCAGCTCAGGTCATGGTCTCAGGGTCCTGGGATCGAGCCCCGCATCGGGCTCTCTGCTAGGCAGGGAGCCTGCTTCCTCCTCTCTCTCTCTCTACTTGTGATCTCTCTCTCTCTGTCAAATAAATAAAATCTTTAAAAATAAATAAATAAATAAATAAACAAATACAATGGAATATTGCTCAGCCATAATAAAGAATGATTTTTTTTTTCCATTTGCAATTATATGGATGGAGTTAAGGAGTATAATGTTAAGGGAAATAAAATCGGGGAAAGACAAATACCATATGATTTCACTCATATGGGGATTTTAAGATCAAAGCAAATTATGAAAGGAAGAAAAAAGAAAGAAAAAGATAGACAAACTGAGAAACAGACTTTCAAATACAGAAAACAAACTGTTACCAGAGGAGAGATGGGTGGAGGGATGGGTGAAATATGTGTTGAAGATTAAGAGTATACGAATCATGATGAGCACTGCATACTATTACAGTTTTCAAATAGGTATACTGTCTACACGGAACTAATATAACACTGTATGTTAACTATACTGGCATAAAAGTTTTAAAAAGATAAAAATGCTTGGAAAAAGTACTACAAAAGTATAAAAAGCAGATTTAAGTAATGATATTATAATACATTGAATGAAATCATTTCATATCTGGGACACCAAAAAGCAATATTTTATTATTATACAAAGTTAAATCAAATGTTTTAATTTTTCACAAAAGAAAGAAAATTTAACTTATTTTATAACTTAATTAATGTGATCATACGATGTTGCTGCTGTGGTAATTATATACACCCATTCCAAAAAGTTGTACTCATCATAAAGTTATACTTAAAGGTACTACATCAAAAACCAACAATAAAAAAGTTTAATTGTATATATATATTTAATTGTATACCTTATTTAAGTTATAGGGTGAACTGTGTGATATGTGAATTGTATCTCAATATAGCTATTTAAAAAGAAATAAAAAACGAATAATGTACTCTATGGTGACTAACATAACATAATAAAAATAATTTAAAAAAAGGTTTACCTTGTAGGGCATGACACTATAAGAAAGATAAAATAGATGTGTCCTATAAATAACAGGCATATTTCTATTGAAAAACTCTTCAAATATGTATTGGAAATTTATATTATGTGAAATATGTATATGTATATATATATGTATGTGTATAAATTTGTATAAATAATTGCCTATATTTAATATTCATTATCCTTAATTAAACAAATGTATAGGGTGTCTAGGAATTTCTATACTTAGATTTGGACCTTATTGATGGTAGTATAAAGGAACATGGGTATATTTTTAAATTATGTCTTCAATAATTGTTTGCTACATTATAATTAAAGATCCTATTATTCTGTGTGAATCATAGTTGACACACTATTTGAAATTGCTTTTTTACCAGTGGTTTTGAAGTGATCCAACTAAGTTATTTTTCAATAACTTTCCTATACAGCTTCCAATTACTTAATTGCACAATGAAATAGGTTAAACTTTATTTAATGTTGTTTAGTCCTGCCTCATTTATCAAAGCAAATTTCAGTTGATATGTAACAAAATTACAGATAATTGTGTTGATACTTGTAACATACTTCATTATCTCATGTTTTACCGAAATCATACTAAACTGGCATTCTTCTTTTTCCCCTGGGAAACATGAGAGTGTTTAGGGATTTGGTAAAATTTCACAATTGTTCCAATTAGGCATTCCTTCCGAATGACTTATTTCTCTATGATGAAAACTCCCCTGGAAATGTTTCAGAAGAACCAGTGATCACAAGGGAATAAAATCCCCATGCTTACA
Organism: Lutra lutra; assembly: GCF_902655055.1. Lineage (NCBI taxonomy): Eukaryota > Metazoa > Chordata > Mammalia > Carnivora > Mustelidae > Lutra > Lutra lutra. The sequence goes on along the minus strand of NC_062282.1, from coordinate 155,175,466 downwards.
CATCCTCAAGTTTAAATTACTTTATTTAATGCTTATTTCTGGTGCTAACTGAAAACAAACACACAGAACATATTTAGTTGAAGGTCTTTCCATTTATTTAGCTTAAATATTCAACCTGTGACCCAGTAACAGGTAAAAGATTGAATTGACTTAGTTTCCTAGCCTTTGTGACCAGACCATTAATCACCAGGAAGGTAAGTAGCTATAAAAATGGATGCACACATGACTTAAAATTCATAGCTGTGGAGAGCTTAAGGCTTAAATTTTAGGCATGTATCACTAACTAAAATATAAGAAGATCTTATGCTACTTTACAAATCTTTGTTACATGGACAAACTATCTTCCTAACTTGGCTCCATATATATAAGCCTTTGACCACAAGGAGTTTCACCTGTATTAAAAGATGAGCTGGAGGAGCCCCTGGGTGGCTCAGTGAGTTAAGTCTCTGCCTTCAGCTCAGGTCATGGTCTCGGGGTCCTGGGATCGAGCCCCGGCATCAGGCTCTCTGCTCAGAAGGGAGCCTGTTTCCCCCTTTCTCTCTGTCTGCCTCTCTGCCTACTTGTGCTCTCTTTCTCTCTCTGTCAAATAAATAAATAAAATCTTGAAAAAAAAAGAAAAAAAAAGATAAACTGGAAATAATAACTCAGTCAGTTAGGAAAGTACAGACTAAATTCAAAATGAAGGTAGTTAAAGATCTCTTTCATTAATATTTTTCCTTTACATTTACAGTGGCCAACTGTTTATGTTTATAGTGAAAACATTCATGAACAATACAGGATACATACTATATTACTATGATGAGAATGATGGGGTACTGAAAATAGTGATAAACACAACAAGGACTCTGATCTTTAGAGTAAACAATATGAGATTAACAGGCTTTGGTCCCAAGAGTAAGAAGTATTAGAAAGAAAAAGAAATATTAAAATCTATTAGTCAGCTAACTGTTTGCAAAGTGAAACCATTCACTATTAATAATCTAGTAAATTGGCATACAGCTTTTCAGAAGGAGGAAGTACAACCCTAGGGGGCCCAGGGTGGCTCAGTGACTTAAGAGGCCTCCTTCAACTCAGGTCGTGATCCTCCAGTCCTGGACTCAAGCCCTGCATTGGGCTCCCTGTTTCACATGGAATCTGCTTCTCCCTCCGCCTGCTGCTCTCTCTCTCTGTGTCGGGGGTGGGGGTGTGAATAAGTTTTTTTTCATTACGAATAGGGATATTTTATTAGTTTTTTTTATTTGATTTTACTTTTTCAGTGTTCCAAAATTCATACCCAGTGCTCCATGCAATACCCTCCTGGCAGTGCCCTTCTTAATACCCACCACCAGGCTCACCCAAACCTCACCTTCCTCCCATCCAAAACCCTCAGATTGTTTCTCAGATCCACAGTCTCCCATGGTTTGTCTCCCTCTCCGATTTCCACCACTTCACTTCTCCTTTCCTTCACCCAATGTCCTCCATGTTATTCCTTATGCTCCACAAATAATATGATACCATATGATAATTGACTCCCTCTGTTTGACTTATTTCACTCAGCATAATCTCCTCCAGGACAGTCCATGTTGATACAAAAGTTGGGTATTCATCTATTCTGATGGAGGCATAATACTCCATTGTGTATATGCACCACATCTTCTTTATCCATTTGTCTGTCGAAGGGCATCTTGGCTCTTTCCACATTTTGCTGACTGTGGCCATTGCTGCTATGAACATTGGGGTATGGATGGCCCTTCTTTTCACTACATCTGTACTTTTTGGGTAAATACCCAGTAGTGCAATTGCAGGGTCATAGGGAAGTTCTATTTTTAATTTCTTAAGGAATCTCCACACTGTTTTCCAAAGTGGTTGTACCAACTTGCATTCCCACCAAGAGTGGAACAGGGTTCTCCTTTTTCCACATCCTCTCCAACACTTGGTGTTTCCTGCCATTCTGACTGGTGTAAGGTGGTATCTCAATGTGGTTTTGATTTGGATCTCTCTGATGGTTAATGGTGATGAATATTTTTTCATGTGTCTGTTAGCCATTTGTATGTCTTCTTCGGAGAAGTGTCTGTTCATGTCTTCTGCCCATTTTTTGACATGATTATCTGTTTTGTGGGTGTAGAGTTTGAGGAGTTCTTTGTAGACCTTGGATATCAGCCGTTGGTCTGTAGTGTCATTTGTGAATATCTTCTCCAATTCTGTGGGTTTCCTCTTTGTTTTGTTGACTGTTTCTTTTGCTGTGCAGAAGCTTTGGATCTTGCTGAAGTCCCAAAAGTTCATTTTCACTTTTGTTTCCTTTGCCTTTGGAGACAAGTCTTGAAAGATGTTGCTGTGGCCGATGTCAAAGAGGTCACTGACTATGTTCTCCTCTAGGATTTTGATAGATTCCTGCATCATGCTGAGGTCTTTTATCCATCTTAAGTTTATCTTTGTATGTGGTGTAAGAGAATGGTCAAGTTTTATTCCTGTGTACATAGCTGTCCAATGTTCTCAACAACGTTTATTGAAGAGACTGTCTTTATTCCACTGTATATATCTTCCTGCTTTGACGAAGATTATTTGACCATAGACTTGAGGGCTCTCTACTCTGTTCCACTGGTCTATGCGTCTGTTTTTATGCCAGTATCATGCTGTCTTGGTGATCACAGCATTGTAGGAAAGCTTTAAATCAGGCAACGTGATGCCCCCTGCTTTTTGTTTTTCAGCATTTCCTTAGCAATTCAGGGTCTTTTCTGGTTTCATACAAATTTTAGGATTGTTTGTTCCCGCTCTTTGAAAAATGCTGGTGAAATGTTGATTGGGATGGCATTGAAAGTATAGATTGTTCTGGGCAGTATAGACGTTGTAACAACTTTTATTCTTCCAAACCATGAGCATGGAATGGTGTTCCATCTTTTTGTGTCTTCTTCAATTTCTTTCATGAGTGTTCTGTAGTTCCTCGAGTGCAGATTCTTTACCTCTTTCATTAGGTTTATTCCAATATATCTTATGCTTCATGGTGCCATAGTAAATGGAATCGATTCTCTCATTTCCCTTTCTATAGTTTTATTGTTAGTGTATAAAGAAGCAACAGATTTCTGTGCATTGATTTTGCATTTTGCCACATTACTGAATTGATGTATGAGTTCTAGTAGTTTGGGGGTGGGGTCTTTTGGGTTTTCCATGGAAAGTATCATGTCATCTGTGAAGAGAGTTTGACTTACCCATTGCAATCTGAACACCTTTTATTTTTGTTGTTGTTGTCTTCTGTGGCTAGGACTTCTAGTACTATGTTGAACAACAGTGGCAAGAGTGGGCATCCTAGTCGTGTTCCTGATCTCAGTGGGAAGGCTGTCAGCTTTTCCTGATTGAGAATGATATTTGCTGTGGGTTTTTCATCATTAGATTTTATGAAGTAGAGAAGTGTTCCCTCTATCCATATACTTTGAACCATTTAATCAGGAACAGGTGCTTTATCTGGTCAAATGTTTTTTCTGCATCAATTGCAGAAAATTCCTCTCTCTTCCCTTATTGATTTGTTCTATAACATGCATTCATTTGCAAATGTTGAGCAACCCTTGCAACCCAGGGATAAATCCCACCTGGTCATGGTGGATAATCTTTTTAATGTACTGTTAGATCCCATTACCTAGGATTTTGTTGAGAATCCTGGCATCAATATTCATCAGGGATATTGATCTGAAATTTTCCTTTTTGAAGCAGTCTTGGCCTCGTTTGGGTACAGGGTAATACTGGCTTCATAGAAAGAGTTTGGAAGTTTTCCTTCTGTTTCTATTTTTTTGAAACAGGTTCAGGAGAATAGGTATTATTTCTTCTTTGAATGTTTGGTAGAATTCCCCAGGGAATTGGTCATGTGCTAGGCTGTAGTTTTTTGGGAGGTTTTTGATCATTGCTTCAATCTCCTTACTAGATAATGGTCTATTCAGGTTCTCTATTTCTTCCTGTTTAAGTCTTGGAAGTTTAGAGGTTTCCAGGAGTGCATCCATTTCTCCTAGGCTGCTTAACTTATGGTTATAACTTATCAACTTATAACTGTTGATAATAATTTCTGATAATTATTTCTATTTTCTTTGCCTTACTCGAGATCTCGCCCCTTTCCTTCATAATTTTATTAATTTGGGTCGTCTCTCTTTTGTTCTGGATTAGTTTGGGCGGTGCTTTATTGATCTTATTGATTGTTTCAAAGAACCAGTTTCTAGTTTTGTTGATGACTTCTACTGTATTGCTTGTTTCTATCTCATTGCTCTCTGCTCTAATCTTGATTATTTCCCTTCTTGTGCATGGGGTTGGCTTAATTTGTTGTTGATTTTCCAGTTCTTAGTGTGTAAAGAGAGCTGGTGTATTCGGTTTCTTAAATTTTATTGAGTGAGGCCTAGAGGGCTATATATCTTCCCCCTAGGACTGCCTTTGCCTTATCCCATAGGTTTTGGACTGATGTGTCTCCATTCTCATGGGTTTCCATGAATTCTTTAAGTCCCCTCTTATTTCCTTGTTGATGCAAACATTCTTGAGCAGGTCAGTTTTTAACTTCCAAGTGTTTGAATTCGTTCCAAACTTTTTCTTGTGGTTGAGTTCCAGTTTCAAAGCATTGTGATCTGAGAATATGCAGGAAATAATCTAAATCTTTTGGTATGAGTTGAGTCCTGATTTGTGACCAGGTGTGTGGTCTATTCTGGAGGAAGTTCTATGTGTGCTCGAGAATGAGTATTCCATGGTTTAGGGTGAAATTTTCTATATATATATATATATATATATATATATATATATATATATATATATATATATATATATTCCATCTGGTCCAATGTTTTCTTGAAAGCTCTTGTTTCTTTATTGATTTTCTGCTTGGATGATCTGCCTATTACTGAGAGTGGCGTGTTAAGGTCCTCTCCTCTTACTACGTTCATATCAATATGACTCTTTATTTTGATTAGCAGTTGGTTTATGTGCTTGGTTGCTCCCAGGTTGGGGGCATAAATATTTACAGTTGTTAGATCTTCTTGGTGGATAGACCCTTTAAGAATGATGTAGGGTCCTTCTTCATCTCTGACTATAGTCTTTAGTTTAAAATCTAATTTATCTGATATGAGAATAGCTACCCCAGGTTTCTTTTGAGGCCCATTGGCATGAAAGATGTTTCTCCATTCCTTCATTTTCAGTCTGGATGCATCTTTAGGTTCCAAATGTGTCCCTTGTAGACAGCATACAGACTGGTCCTGTCATTTTATCCAGTCTGCAACCTTGTGCTGTCTTATGGGAGCATTTGGTCCATTCATGTTGAGAGTGATTATTGAAAGATATGTTTTTATTGACATCATGTTGTCTCTGAAGTCTTTGTTTCTATAGATTGTCTCCGTGAATTTCTGTTCTATGTCACTCTTGGGTTCTTTCTTCTTTTAGAGAAACCCCCCGCCCCTTAATATTTCTTGTAGTGCCAGCTTGGTAGTCACATACTCTTTTAAACCTTGTTGGTCTTGGAAGCTCTTTATCTCTCCATCCATTTTGAATGTCAGCCTTGCTGGATAAAGCATTCTGGCTGCATGTTCTTCTCATTTAGTGCCCCGAATATGTCTTGCCAGCCCTTTCTGGCTTGCCAGGTTTCTGTGGAGAGGTCTGACATTATTCTGATGGACCTTCCTCTGTACATAAGGAATCTCTTCCCCCTAGCTGCCCCTAGAAACTCTTGTCAACAATTAGGATTCATGAACTTCACAATCAAGTGGCTTGAGGGCTTTCTAGGTTCACTGGTCTTGGTGGGTGACCTTTCTGCCTCTAGGACACAAACACTTGTCTCATTCCCCAGATTGGGGAAATTTTCACCCAGAATTTGTTCAACTGTATCTTCTAGTCTTCTCTCTTTCCCCACTCCCTGAGGGATCCCAACGATTCTGACGTTGGAATGTTTCATGATGTCATTTATTTCCCTAATTCTGTTTTCATGGCATCTAAGCTGTTTGTTCTAGGCCTCCTCCTGATCCTTTTTCTCTATCTGTTTGTCCTCTCGATTACTAATTCTATCTTCTGTCTTGGTTACCCTAGCTGTTAGAGTATTTAGGTTAGATTGGATCTCATTGGTAACATTTTTTACTTCTGCTAGCTTGGCTCTCACTTCCGCCCTTAGAGATTCTATGTTGTCACTAATGGTTTCCTGCCTGGTTAATTGCTAACCTGAATTCCCTTTCTGACATACTCTTTATGTCCATATCCAACAGTTTTGTGGCAGAGGGCACAGACTCTGAATTTTCCCTCCGTTGGATGTTTCTCCTCCTAGTCATTTTGGTGAGAGGTAATTGAGGGGAGACATATATATATATATATATATATATATATATATATATATATATATATATATCAATCAACCATGATCCAGGCAAGGCACGCCCTGGAACGTTTTGGAGCAATTGGTATTCAACACCAAAAAGAAAGAGAAAGGAAATAGAGCGATAAAGAGAAAAAGAGAAACCTCAGCCAGAATGGGGCCCAAAAGTCAGATTTATGAGGTATATAAACAAAAACAGACAAACAAAAAGACCAACAAAAGTATATGACAAGGAAAAAAAAAAGAACCTAGCCATAATGAGCCCCATGAATAAAATTTATATATTACCATAACAAAAACAAATACAGAGAAACACTGACAGAATAAAAAGGTGGGAGCGTGGTTATGAATCCTCAATGTGGGCAAGGAAGTTTATTTTGGTTCTTCCTTGGGTGTATCTTGATATCTTTGTTAAAAGACTCAACTTTCCAGAGATAAAGGGAGATTAAAACTGGTTTATATATGTCTGATAGCCATTTGTATGTCTTCACTGGAGAAGTGTCTGTTCATATCTTCTGCCCGTTTTTTTGATATGATTATTGATTTTGTGTGTGTTGAGTTTGAGGAGTTCTTTATAGATCCTGTATAAATACTGGATTGTCTGTACTGTCATTTGCAAATATCTTCTCCCATTCCGTGGGTTGCCTCTTTGTTTTGTTGACTGTTTCCTTTGCTGTGCAGAAGATTTTGATCTTGATGAAGTCCCAAAAGTTTATTTTCGCTTTTGTTTCCTTTGCCTTCGGTGATATATCTTGAAAGAAGTTGCTGTGGCTGATATCGAAGAGGTTACTGCCTATGTTCTCCTCTAGGATTCTATGGATTCCTGCCTCACAGTTGAAGTCTTTTAACCATTTCGATTATATCTTTGTGTATGGTGTAAGAGAATGGTCGACTTTCATTCTTCTGCACAGAGCTGTCCACTTTTCCCAGCACCACTTATTGAAGAGACTGTCTTTTTTCCGCTGTATATTTTTTCCTGTTTTGTCGAAGATTATTTGATCATAGAGCTGAGGGTCCATATCTGGGCTCTCTACTCTGTTCCACTGGTCTATGTGCCTGTTTTTATGCCAGCACCATGCTGTCTTGGTGATCACAGCTTTGTAGTAAAGCTTGAAATCAGGTAACGTGATGCCCCCAGTTTTATTTTTGTTTTTCAACATTTCCTTAGCAATTTGGTTCCATACAAATTTTAGGATTATTTGCTCCAGCTCTTTGAAAAATACTGGTGGAATTTTGACTGGAATAGCATTAAAAGTATAAATTTCTCTAGGCAGTATAGACGTTTTAACAATGTTTATTCTTCCGATCCAAGAGCATGGAATGGTCTTCCATCTTTTTGTGTCTTCTTCAATTTCTTTCATGAGTGTTCTGTAGTTCCTCGAGTACAGATCCTTTACCTCTTTGGTTAGGTTTATTCCCAGGTATCTTATGGTTCTTGGTGCTAGAGTAAATGGAATCGATTGTCCAATTTCCCTTTCTGTATTTTCATTGTTAGTGTACAGAAAGCCCCTTATTCCTGTACATTGACTTTGTATCCTGCCACGTTACTGAATTGCTGTATGAGTTCTAGTAGTTTGGGGGTGAAGTCTTCTGGCTTTTCCATATAAAGAATCATGTCATCTGTGAAGAGACAGAGTTTGACTTCTCCATTGCCAATTTGGATACCATTTATTTCTCTTTGTTGTCTGATTGCTGTTGTTAGGACTTCTAATACTATGTTGAACAAGACTGGTGAGAGTGGGCATCCTTGTCGTGTTCCTGATCTCAACGGGAAGGCTGTGATCCTTTTCCCATTGAGGATGATATTTGCTACGGGTCTTTCATAGATAGATTTTATGAAGTTCAGGAATGTTCCCTCTATCCCTATACTTTGAAGTGTTATAATCAGGAATGGATTCTGGATTTTGTCAAATGCTTTTTCTGCATCAATTGAGAGGACCATGTGGTTCTTCTCTCTTCTCTTATTGATTTGTTTTATCACATTGATTGATTTGCGAATGTTGAACCATCCTTGTAACCCAGGGATGAATCCCACATGGTCATGGTGGATAATCGTTTTAATGTGCTGTTGGATCCTGTTTGCTAGGACTTTGTTGAAAATCTTAGCATCCATATTCATCAGGGATATTCGTCTGAAATTCTCCTTTTTGGTGTGGTCTTTGCCTGGTTTGGGGATCAGGGTAATGCTGGCTTCATAAAAGGAGTCTGGACGTTTTCCTACTGCTTCAACTTTTTGAAGCAGCTTCAGGACAATAGGTATTATTTCTTCTTTGAAAGTTTGGTAGAATTCCCCAGGGAATCCATCAGTCCTGGGTTCTGTTTTTTTGGGAAGTTTTTGATCACTGCTTCAATCTCGTTACTAGATATCGGTCTACTCAGGTTGTCAATTTCTTCCTGGTTCAATTTTGGGTTTATAGCCTTCCAGGAATGCATCTATTTCATTTAGGTTGCTTAACTTATTGGCACATAACTGTTGATAATAACTTCTGATGATTGTTTCTACTTCCTTGGTATTAGTTGTGATCTCTCCCTTTTCATTCATAATTTTATTAATTTGAGCTTTCTCTCTTTTCTTTTGGATTAGTGTGTTCAATGGTTTATCGACCTTATTGATTCTTTAAAAAAAAACAGCTTCCACTTTCATTGATATGTTCTACTGTATCTCTAGTTTCTACCTCATTGATCTCTGCTCTAAGCTTGGTTATTTCCCTTCTTATGTGTGGATTTGGTTTGATTTGTTGTTGATTCTCCAGTTCTTTGAGGTGTAGAGAAAGCTGGTGTATTCTGGATTTTTCAGTTTTGTTTTTTTTTTTTTTTTTTTTTTTTGAGGGAGGCTTGGATGGCTATGTATTTCCCCCTTAGGACTGCCTTTGCTGTATCCCATAGGTTTTGGACCGAAGTGTCTTCATTCTCATTGGTTTCCATAAATTGTTTAAGTTCTTTGATCTCCTGGTTGATCCAAGCATTCGTAAGTCAGTAATAAAGTATATGTTAACTATATGTTTAGTTAATTATATGTTAACTAAATTGAATTTAAATAATTTTGTTTTTTTTATTTTTATTTATTTTTTAACTTATTTTCAGTGTTCAAGAATTCATTGTTTATGTACCACACTCAGTGCTCCATGCAATACATGCCCTCCACAATACCTACCACAAGGCTCAACAATCTCCCAGCCCACTCCCCTCCAAAATCCTCAGTTAGTCCCTCAGTGTCCACAGTCTCTCATGGTTCATATCCCCCTCCAATTAAATAAGGAATTTTTTACAAATAATTAAAAATAAATATACAAAAATAAAAGATACCAAATATATTTCAGAATTAGATTTTACTAACCTATTCAGAACCTGTATGTACTTAGTTCTATATCATTTGATGTTATTTGTTACAATGTTTATGTTTAACAGACTAGGTCACAGAACTTTGATTTGTTCTAGGGATCAGTTTTGAAACCAAGAGGAACTCTCAGAAGTGGAGTAAAATCAATCTGATTAGTTGTATTCTACCAGAAACCATCAAAAAAATTGCTTGTAAACCACTCATAATCCAAACTTTTTATTCAACCTACTTTGGACTGAAAGAATTGGTATCCAAAATACATTAAAGAGGGGAAACTACCGTATAGCTAAAATTTTCACATCATGTAGTGTAACTGAGTTCACTTTTTGGTGAGTCACAGATAGAAAATACACCAGGTGAGCTGTCACACAGAGTAAATTTTATTTGTAGCAAATGAGGACATTATTAGGAATAACTCCCCAAACTGTGAATACTGAAGCAAGGTTGAATGAGTTCCTTTTATTTAGGGTTAGGATGAATATTTTAGTAGGGAAGGTGTCATTGTGTGTATATGTTTGCATAAAGCTACACAGGCACACATGTCTATACATACATTGTATGTTATGCAAATGAGGCCTCCTCCTTGCATGGAGAGTTTAGTATAATGAATTTAAGGTAGTTGTTGGTCATTCTACATATCATCCCATGGTCCATCTGTCTATGTGCAAGGTGAAGGTTACACTCAAAGCGGTCTGGCTGGTCTTCTAGCTAGAGGTTTTTTCAGAGCAGTTGCTAGAGCTTGAGGGATACTTTTGATTTCCTGTTGCCTGAGTTAAGAGAAAAGCTAGAAAAAAATGGCTTAAAGAAAAATGTGGAACAAAGATTAGTGGGTACAAGTGGGTGAGTCACTAAAGATCTGATCTTGGGGTCTAGCTGGAGACAGTAGGACAAATCAAACCACACAAATATCATTTGATCAATTTGCATATACTGGATTCACTATTTTTTTCCAGCATTCGTTAGGTAATACAAATATTTTCTCATTGGTTAACTCCTATGTAGTACCTTAGGAATACTGAAATATTTTTCCTACTATAAGCTTTTCCTTTTATCTCTGCAGAGATTGCAAGAATGAACCATTTGGCGAATGACACTATCATTGAATTTATTCATCTGGGTCTGCTGCAATACACCCCAGCTCACTTCTGCATCTTCATCCTTATCACCATGATGTTCCTTTTCACACAAACTGGAAATAGCCTCCTAATTCTGCTGATCCCGGTAGACTGTCATCTCCATACATCTATGTATTTCTTTCTTTGGCAGCTCTCTCTCATTGATATCCATCCTCTTCACGCTTGCCATTGTCCCCAAGATGATGACAAACTATCTTCTACATAAGGAGGTCATATCCACATCTGACTGTGGTGCCCAGATCTTCCTGGGCTTGGCCCTAGGTGGGACTGAGGGTATCCTCTTGGGACTCATGTCTTATGACAACTATGTTGCCATCTGCAAACCCTTACACTATCCACTTCTCATGAACTGGCCCCTCTGTAGGCAGATGGTTGTTAGTTCATGGACTAGTGGCATTTTTAATGCCTTGGTACACACTGCCTACACCATGAAATTACCCTTTTGTGGCTCTAGAGAAATCAATAATTTCTACTGTGAACTTCCTGGTGTCTTGCATCTCTCCTGGGAGGACACCTTGACCTATGAGACTGGGATTTTGATCAGCACCATCATTCTGCTTCTGATTCCATTTTGTCATCCTTGCCTCCTACATACTCGTCCTGGTCACTGTCATTCAAATATCTTCTGCCAAGGGCCAAAAAAAAGCATTCTCAACCTGCTCATCTCACCTGAGAGTGGTCACTTTATATTATGGTGCTATCATTTTCATGTACATGCGGCCAATCTCTTCCCATACTTCAGGCCAAGATAAAGTTGCATCTGTCTTCTACACTATTCTGACACCAATGCTCAACCTCATGATTTATTGTCTTTGGAATAAAGATGTGATGGGAGCCCTGGAAAAAATTCTATGCAAATGTTAACTATTTTTTTTTCTTTTTTAAGATTTTATGTATTTATTTGACAGACAGAGGTCACAAGTAGGCAGAGAGGCAGGCAGAGAGAGAGGAGGAAGCAGGCTCCCAACTGAGCAGAGAGCCTGATGCAGGGCTCAATCCCAGGACCCTTAGATCATGACCTGAGCCGAAGGCAGAGGCTTTAATCCACTGAGCCACCCAGGCACCCCTCTTCACTATATTTTAAAATGTGAATATAAAATTTCTGTGGACATCATTTTATTGAGTGTAAATGTTTACATTATATGATGCAATTTAGACTATCTGATAACAATAATGTATTAGTCGAGGAGATGAAGTATTTCATTCATTTTTTTACATCAGCCAAAATTATTATCAAAAATATCTAAACACAGAGATATAAAATAGCTATGTCTTGCTAATTGCACTGAGAATATAATTCAAAATAATAAATTTTAAAATTAGAGCAACAATTAAGGATGAAATCTGGAAGCCATATTAACTCACCAGAAAATGGTCAGAAGCATGAATCCTGGACTTTTGTGTGAAGGAACAGAAAACAAGATAGATAGGACAGAAGGCTAGCCCACTGCCTTAAGCTCCACCTTGGTATCATCTAGAATCATATCATGCCATTAAAAACTAAAACTTTGGGGATTCTACATTAGAAATGAGGTGCTTCTCAGCAATTCTCTTTTGGTGGGTTAGAAATCAACCTTTGAGACTCTACTAACAAGAATATGTTCCATGAGACTTGGTGTTTCTTAAGTGAATCAGAGCCCTGTGTAACTTTCCAATTATTGGTATCATTGATTGTTGTTGTTTTCTTCCTTGTTAGCAAGGGAATGAATTAATAGTATGACCTGGAAAATGGCCACCAGTTGACCTAATAATTGCTTGATTGAAAATTTTGGGAAAACCCAAACTCAGGGAGAGACAAGATGGCGGTGAGGTAGGAGGAGGCACCGTTTCAATCTGTATCCTAAAGTGAGCTGATTACCTACCAAAAAACTCCGATCACCCATGAAATCAGCCTGAGATCAGAATTATACACGTCTGGATCTCTATGGGGGCAGAAGATGCCAGTGGGCAGGTAAGGCGGAGTGGGAATGTCAGACTGATATCAGCAGATAAACAAAAGGGGGAGGGAGCCACTAAAGGCGACCCATTGGAAAGTAATACCCCAATCCGAGAGTGCCCTGCATCTGGGGACCAGCATTAAGTTGGAGTCTGGTTGAAAGCACTTAAAAAGAACAAAGGATCATTGGGGGAAATTGTGGGAATCGGGGCGAAGAGGGACAGGGTATGTTTAAGTCCCCAGACCGAGGACAGCCACCCCTGGCACTGAGCCAGAGAGAGTGCAGATGAGAAACAAGGTCTTGTTCCCTGAGCCGCCAGTGTGCCTGAGAACGTGTGGGGTCTGGCTCCTGTGACGGCCTGGGAGCCTTGCCAGGCCACCGAAGCACAGCCTTTTTGCACTCTTCATGCGAGTGCCCTGCCGTGCTATCAGAGCCTGAGATGCACACGCCCCACACCCTCCCCTGAGAGAGGTGCGTGCAAGCCCAGCTCTCTTGGTCTGGGAATGACCAGACACTCCAGCTGGGCCAGCAGGAAAATCTCAGTGTGTGATCGCTGCTTGGAACCTCTCTGGTGATCCAGAGCTGCCCAGAGAGCCGCCCCTGTCGTGGTTTTGGGTTCAAGCAGGAGTTCTTGTGTCCCCAGGGACTACGACTCAGAACCTGCTCTGCCAGTGGCCGAGGGGGAACTTATGTGCTCTGGAGACCCAGAGGGGTACAGACTGAGGTTTCTTTCTGAGTGGGAGGTCGGGGTGCAGTTTGCTTTCCTCTAAACCTCTAAAAACCATTAAAAGCTGTTGAGGTGAGAGAAAACAAATGAACAAACATAAGAACCTCCAGAAAACAAAAGCCTGAAAAACCGGTTTCCTCGGAGCCCACCCCCTTGAGGGGGAAGGAGGACTTAACTCAGGGAACATTGCCTAAAAACCCACATGGCAAGCCCATCCCCCAGACAACCAACAAGGAAAAAAAAAAGACAAATAAAAGACAACACAAGAACAACCACCACTACTTCCTAGATACAACTGTTATTTTTAATTCGTTCCCACTATTCTGGTTCATTTTTTTATATATAGAAAAATTTTTAACCTATTTACCATCACAATGAGATCTCCAACACATCAAATTCCATAATAACTTTTTAACCTGAACTTTTTGATACATATACCCGTGTTATTCTTTTGCTTTTCTATTTTTTTTAATTTTTTTAAAATTTTAGTTTAGTTTAGTTTATTCTTTTTATTTTTTTTAATATTCATGTAGAATTAAACGTCAAGGTAATCCCCTTTCCCCAATCAATGCTACCCCTATAAGTAAACCAATTTTTAATCCCCATTTATCTTAGGAGAGTTGAGTCCTTTAACAAAGATATCAAGGTACATCCAAGAAGAATCAAAATAACCTTCCTCGCCCACAATGAGAATCTATAACCACTCTCCCATCTTTTTCTTCTGCCAAAGTTTCTGTGTATCTGTGTTTATCCTGATAGTATATAAATCTTATACTTGGGGTTCTTTTTAACGAGGTTCTTTTATATATAATATATATATTATATATTATATATATATATTTATTTCTCTTGTCATATACTTTTATACTCTTTTTGTTTGTCTGTTTTTGTTTGTATACTTCATAAATCTTACCTTGGGGCCCATTTGGGATGAGCTTTCTCCTCTATCTCGCATTTTTTCCTGTCTCTCTCTCTTTTTTTCTTTCTTTTTCTTTTCTTTTTCTTCTCGTTTGATGGGGACACCTGATTGCACATAAGCGTTCCAGGGTGCATCTTGAGGGCACCACGGTTGATACATCCAGCTACATTTGTTCAGCCACCTTTCACCAAAATGACTAGGAGGAGGTATGCACAACAGAAAAAAAATACAGAGGAAGGGCCTTCTGCAACAGAGCTAATGGCAATCGACATCGACAATATGTCAGAAAAGGAATTCAGGCTAACAATTATCCAGGCAATACTTAGGTTGGAGAAAGCCATGGATAACAACCAGATTGATTAGGGCAGAACTGAAAGCCACCAGGGATGATGTTCACAATGTTAGGGCAGAACTGAAAGCCACCAGGAATGATGTTCACAATGCTCTCATGAGTTCCAATCTAATCTAAATTCCCTAACAGCTAGGGTAACTGAGACAGAAGATAGAATTAGTGATCTAAGGACAAACAGATAGAGAGAAAAGATCAGGAGGAAGCCTGGAACAAACACCTTAGAAGTCATGTAAACAGAATCAGGGAAATAAATGATGCCATGAAATGTTCTAACATCAGAATTGGTGGAATCCCTGAGGGGAGAAGAAAGAAAGAAGTCTAGAACATAAAGTGGAACAAGTTCTCCATGAAAATTTTCCCAATATCCCAAATGGAACCAGCGTTCATGTACTAGAGGCAGAACGCCCTCCCCCTAGATTATAGATTCTCAAAAGTCCTCGAGACAACTAATAGTAAGAATGAAGAATTATAATTGTAGGCATGCCCTCTTAAAGGCAGCTAGGACAAAGAGGCTCCTTACTTAGAGAGGAAAGCCCATCAGAATAACGTCACACCTGTCCACAGAGACCTGGCAAGCCAGAAAGGGCTGGCAAGATATATTCAGGGCACTAAATGAGAAGAACATGCAGCCAAGAATACTTTATCCAGCAAGACTGACATTCAAAATGGATGGAGAGATAAAGAGTTTCCAAGACCAGCAGGGCTTAAAAGACTATGCAACCACCAAGCCAACACTGCAGGAAATATTAAGGGGGGTTCTATAAAAGAGGAAAAATCCAAAAAATAGCATTGAACAGAAATATAGAGACAATCTGCAGAAAGAAAGACTTCAAAGTTAACAAAATGTCAATTAAAAAGTATCTATTAATAATCACTCTCAATTTGAATGACATAAATACGCCCATAAAACAACTCAGGGTTGACGACTGGGTAAAGCGACAGGACCCATCCATATGTTGTCTACAAGAGATCCATTTCAAACCTAAGGATACACCAAGACTGAAAGTGAAGGGATGGAGAAGCATCTTTCATGCCAATGGGCCTCAAAAGAAGGCCGGGGTAATGATTCTCATATCAGACAAAATAGACTTTAAACTAAGGACTGTAGTCAGAGATACAGAAGGACACTACATCATTCTTAAAAGGACTATCCACAAAGATGATATAACAATTGTAAATATCTATGCCCCAATATGGGAGCAGCCAATTACATAAGAAAACTGTTAATCAAGATAAAGAGTCATATTGATATGAATACATTAATAGTAGGAGATCTTAACATGCCTCTCTCAGTAAGAGACAGATCATCAAAGCAGAAAATCAATAAAGATACAAGAGCACTGAATGACATATTGGACCAGATGGACCTCATAGATATATACAGAACATTCCAAACAAAAACCACAGAATACTCATTCTTCTCAAGTGCACATGGAATATTCTCCAGAATACACCACATACTGGGTCACAAATCAGGACTCAACCAATACCAAAATGCTGAGATTACTCCCTGCATATTCTCAGATCACAAAGTTTGAAACTGGAGTTAAATCACAAGGAAAAGTTTGGAAGGAACTCAAACACCTGGAAGCTAAAGAACACTTCACTTATGAATGCTTGGATCAACCAGGAGATCAAAGAACTTAAACAATTTATGGAAACCAATGAGAATGAAGACACTTCGGTCCAAAACCTATGGGATACAGCAAAGGCAGTCCTAAGGGGGAAATACATAGCCATCCAAGCCTCCCTCAAAAAAAAAAAAAAAAAAAAAAAAAAAAAAAAAAAAAAACTGAAAAATCCAGAATACACCAGCTTTCTCTACACCTCAAAGAACTGGAGAATCAACAACAAATCAAACCAAATCCACACATAAGAAGGGAAATAACCAAGCTTAGAGCAGAGATCAATGAGGTAGAAACTAGAGATACAGTAGAACATATCAATGAAAGTGGAAGCTGTTTTTTTTTTAAAGAATCAATAAGGTCGATAAACCATTGAACACACTAATCCAAAAGAAAAGAGAGAAAGCTCAAATTAATAAAATTATGAATGAAAAGGGAGAGATCACAACTAATACCAAGGAAGTAGAAACAATCATCAGAAGTTATTATCAACAGTTATGTGCCAATAAGTTAAGCAACCTAAATGAAATAGATGCATTCCTGGAAGGCTATAAACCCAAAATTGAACCAGGAAGAAATTGACAACCTGAGTAGACCGATATCTAGTAACGAGATTGAAGCAGTGATCAAAAACTTCCCAAAAAAACAGAACCCAGGACTGATGGATTCCCTGGGGAATTCTACCAAACTTTCAAAGAAGAAATAATACCTATTGTCCTGAAGCTGCTTCAAAAAGTTGAAGCAGTAGGAAAACGTCCAGACTCCTTTTATGAAGCCAGCATTACCCTGATCCCCAAACCAGGCAAAGACCACACCAAAAAGGAGAATTTCAGACGAATATCCCTGATGAATATGGATGCTAAGATTTTCAACAAAGTCCTAGCAAACAGGATCCAACAGCACATTAAAACGATTATCCACCATGACCATGTGGGATTCATCCCTGGGTTACAAGGATGGTTCAACATTCGCAAATCAATCAATGTGATAAAACAAATCAATAAGAGAAGAGAGAAGAACCACATGGTCCTCTCAATTGATGCAGAAAAAGCATTTGACAAAATCCAGAATCCATTCCTGATTATAACACTTCAAAGTATAGGGATAGAGGGAACATTCCTGAACTTCATAAAATCTATCTATGAAAGACCCGTAGCAAATATCATCCTCAATGGGAAAAGGATCACAGCCTTCCCGTTGAGATCAGGAACACGACAAGGATGCCCACTCTCACCAGTCTTGTTCAACATAGTATTAGAAGTCCTAACAACAGCAATCAGACAACAAAGAGAAATAAATGGTATCCAAATTGGCAATGGAGAAGTCAAACTCTGTCTCTTCACAGATGACATGATTCTTTATATGGAAAAGCCAGAAGACTTCACCCCCAAACTACTAGAACTCATACAGCAATTCAGTAACGTGGCAGGATACAAAGTCAATGTACAGGAATAAGGGGCTTTCTGTACACTAACAATGAAAATACAGAAAGGGAAATTGGACAATCGATTCCATTTACTCTAGCACCAAGAACCATAAGATACCTGGGAATAAACCTAACCAAAGAGGTAAAGGATCTGTACTCGAGGAACTACAGAACACTCATGAAAGAAATTGAAGAAGACACAAAAAGATGGAAGACCATTCCATGCTCTTGGATCGGAAGAATAAACATTGTTAAAACGTCTATACTGCCTAGAGAAATTTATACTTTTAATGCTATTCCAGTCAAAATTCCACCAGTATTTTTCAAAGAGCTGGAGCAAATAATCCTAAAATTTGTATGGAACCAAATTGCTAAGGAAATGTTGAAAAACAAAAATAAAACTGGGGGCATCACGTTACCTGATTTCAAGCTTTACTACAAAGCTGTGATCACCAAGACAGCATGGTGCTGGCATAAAAACAGGCACATAGACCAGTGGAACAGAGTAGAGAGCCCAGATATGGACCCTCAGCTCTATGATCAAATAATCTTCGACAAAACAGGAAAAAATATACAGCGGAAAAAAGACAGTCTCTTCAATAAGTGGTGCTGGGAAAAGTGGACAGCTCTGTGCAGAAGAATGAAAGTCGACCATTCTCTTACACCATACACAAAGATATAATCGAAATGGTTAAAAGACTTCAACGTGAGGCAGGAATCCATAGAATCCTAGAGGAGAACATAGGCAGTAACCTCTTCGATATCAGCCACAGCAACTTCTTTCAAGATATATCACCGAAGGCAAAGGAAACAAAAGCGAAAATAAACTTTTGGGACTTCATCAAGATCAAAATCTTCTGCACAGCAAAGGAAACAGTCAACAAAACAAAGAGGCAACCCACGGAATGGGAGAAGATATTTGCAAATGACAGTACAGACAATCCAGTATTTATACAGGATCTATAAAGAACTCCTCAAACTCAACACACACAAAATCAATAATCATATCAAAAAAAACGGGCAGAAGATATGAACAGACACTTCTCCAGTGAAGACATACAAATGGCTATCAGACATATATAAACCAGTTTTAATCTCCCTTTATCTCTGGAAAGTTGAGTCTTTTAACAAAGATATCAAGATACACCCAAGGAAGAACCAAAATAAACTTCCTTGCCCACATTGAGGATTCATAACCACGCTCCCACCTTTTTATTCTGTCAGTGTTTCTCTGTATTTGTTTTTGTTATGGTAATATATAAATTTTATTCATGGGGCTCATTATGGCTAGGTTCTTTTTTTTTCCTTGTCATATACTTTTGTTGGTCTTTTTGTTTGTCTGTTTTTGTTTATATACCTCATAAATCTGACTTTTGGGCCCCATTCTGGCTGAGGTTTCTCTTTTTCTCTTTATCGCTCTATTTCCTTTCTCTTTCTTTTTGGTGTTGAATACCAATTGCTCCAAAACGTTCCAGGGCGTGCCTTGCCTGGATCATGGTTGATTGATATATATATATATATATATATATATATATATATATATATATATGTCTCCCCTCAATTACCTCTCACCAAAATGACTAGGAGGAGAAACATCCAACGGAGGGAAAATTCAGAGTCTGTGCCCTCTGCCACAAAACTGTTGGATATGGACATAAAGAGTATGTCAGAAAGGGAATTCAGGTTAGCAATTAACCAGGCAGGAAACCATTAGTGACAACATAGAATCTCTAAGGGCGGAAGTGAGAGCCAAGCTAGCAGAAGTAAAAAATGTTACCAATGAGATCCAATCTAACCTAAATACTCTAACAGCTAGGGTAACCAAGACAGAAGATAGAATTAGTAATCGAGAGGACAAACAGATAGAGAAAAAGGATCAGGAGGAGGCCTAGAACAAACAGCTTAGATGCCATGAAAACAGAATTAGGGAAATAAATGACATCATGAAACATTCCAACGTCAGAATCGTTGGGATCCCTCAGGGAGTGGGGAAAGAGAGAAGACTAGAAGATACAGTTGAACAAATTCTGGGTGAAAATTTCCCCAATCTGGGGAATGAGACAAGTGTTTGTGTCCTAGAGGCAGAAAGGTCACCCACCAAGACCAGTGAACCTAGAAAGCCCTCAAGCCACTTGATTGTGAAGTTCATGAATCCTAATTGTTGACAAGAGTTTCTAGGGGCAGCTAGGGGGAAGAGATTCCTTATGTACAGAGGAAGGTCCATCAGAATAATGTCAGACCTCTCCACAGAAACCTGGCAAGCCAGAAAGGGCTGGCAAGACATATTCGGGGCACTAAATGAGAAGAACATGCAGCCAGAATGCTTTATCCAGCAAGGCTGACATTCAAAATGGATGGAGAGATAAAGAGCTTCCAAGACCAACAAGGTTTAAAAGAGTATGTGACTACCAAGCTGGCACTACAAGAAATATTAAGGGGCGGGGGGTTTCTCTAAAAGAAGAAAGAACCCAAGAGTGACATAGAACAGAAATTCACGGAGACAATCTATAGAAACAAAGACTTCAGAGACAACATGATGTCAATAAAAACATATCTTTCAATAATCACTCTCAACATGAATGGACCAAATGCTCCCATAAGACAGCACAAGGTTGCAGACTGGATAAAATGACAGGACCAGTCTGTATGCTGTCTACAAGGGACACATTTGGAACCTAAAGATGCATCCAGACTGAAAATGAAGGAATGGAGAAACATCTTTCATGCCAATGGGCCTCAAAAGAAACCTGGGGTAGCTATTCTCATATCAGATAAATTAGATTTTAAACTAAAGACTATAGTCAGAGATGAAGAAGGACCCTACATCATTCTTAAAGGGTCTATCCACCAAGAAGATCTAACAACTGTAAATATTTATGCCCCCAACCTGGGAGCAACCAAGCACATAAACCAACTGCTAATCAAAATAAAGAGTCATATTGATATGAACGTAGTAAGAGGAGAGGACCTTAACACGCCACTCTCAGTAATAGGCAGATCATCCAAGCAGAAAATCAATAAAGAAACAAGAGCTTTCAAGAAAACATTGGACCAGATGGAATATATATATATATATATATATATATATATATATATATATATATAAAATTTCACCCTAAACCATGGAATACTCATTCTCGAGCACACATAGAACTTCCTCCAGAATAGACCACACACCTGGTCACAAATCAGGACTCAACTCATACCAAAAGATTTAGATTATTTCCTGCATATTCTCAGATCACAATGCTTTGAAACTGGAACTCAACCACAAGAAAAAGTTTGGAACGAATTCAAACACTTGGAAGTTAAAAACTGACCTGCTCAAGAATGTTTGCATCAACAAGGAAATAAGAGGGGACTTAAAGAATTCATGGAAACCCATGAGAATGGAGACACATCAGTCCAAAACCTATGGGATAAGGCAAAGGCAGTCCTAGGGGGAAGATATATAGCCCTCTAGGCCTCACTCAATAAAATTTAAGAAACCGAATACACCAGCTCTCTTTACACACTAAGAACTGGAAAATCAACAACAAATTAAGCCAACCCCATGCACAAGAAGGGAAATAATCAAGATTAGAGCAGAGAGCAATGAGATAGAAACAAGCAATACAGTAGAAGTCATCAACAAAACTAGAAACTGGTTCTTTGAAACAATCAATAAGATCAATAAAGCACCGCCCAAACTAATCCAGAACAAAAGAGAGACGACCCAAATTAATAAAATTATGAAGGAAAGGGGCGAGATCTCGAGTAAGGCAAAGAAAATAGAAATAATTATCAGAAATTATTATCAACAGTTATAAGTTGATAAGTTATAACCATAAGTTAAGCAGCCTAGGAGAAATGGATGCACTCCTGGAAACCTCTAAACTTCCAAGACTTAAACAGGAAGAAATAGAGAACCTGAATAGACCATTATCTAGTAAGGAGATTGAAGCAATGATCAAAAACCTCCCAAAAAACTACAGCCTAGCACATGACCAATTCCCTGGGGAATTCTACCAAACATTCAAAGAAGAAATAATACCTATTCTCCTGAACCTGTTTCAAAAAAATAGAAACAGAAGGAAAACTTCCAAACTCTTTCTATGAAGCCAGTATTACCCTGTACCCAAACGAGGCCAAGACTGCTTCAAAAAGGAAAATTTCAGATCAATATCCCTGATGAATATTGATGCCAGGATTCTCAACAAAATCCTAGGTAATGGGATCTAACAGTACATTAAAAAGATTATCCACCATGACCAGGTGGGATTTATCCCTGGGTTGCAAGGGTTGCTCAACATTTGCAAATGAATGCATGTTATAGAACAAATCAATAAGGGAAGAGAGAGGAATTTTCTGCAATTGATGCAGAAAAAACATTTGACCAGATAAAGCACCTGTTCCTGATTAAATGGTTCAAAGTATATGGATAGAGGGAACACTTCTCTACTTCATAAAATCTAATGATGAAAAACCCACAGCAAATATCATTCTCAATCAGGAAAAGCTGACAGCCTTCCCACTGAGATCAGGAACACGACTAGGATGCCCACTCTTGCCACTGTTGTTCAACATAGTACTAGAAGTCCTAGCCACAGAAGACAACAACAACAAAAATAAAAGGTGTTCAGATTGCAATGGGTAAGTCAAACTCTCTTCACAGATGACATGATACTTTCCATGGAAAACCCAAAAGACCCCACCCCCAAACTACTAGAACTCATACATCAATTCAGTAATGTGGCAAAATGCAAAATCAATGCACAGAAATCTGTTGCTTCTTTATACACTAACAATAAAACTATAGAAAGGGAAATGAGAGAATCGATTCCATTTACTATGGCACCATGAAGCATAAGATATATTGGAATAAACCTAATGAAAGAGGTAAAGAATCTGCACTCGAGGAACTACAGAACACTCATGAAAGAAATTGAAGAAGACACAAAAAGATGGAACACCATTCCATGCTCATGGTTTGGAAGAATAAAAGTTGTTACAACGTCTATACTGCCCAGAACAATCTATACTTTCAATGCCATCCCAATCAACATTTCACCAGCATTTTTCAAAGAGCGGGAACAAACAATCCTAAAATTTGTATGAAACCAGAAAAGACCCTGAATTGCTAAGGAAATGCTGAAAAACAAAAAGCAGGGGGCATCACGTTGCCTGATTTAAAGCTTTCCTACAATGCTGTGATCACCAAGACAGCATGATACTGGCATAAAAACAGACGCATAGACCAGTGGAACAGAGTAGAGAGCCCTCAAGTCTATGGTCAAATAATCTTCGTCAAAGCAGGAAGATATATACAGTGGAATAAAGACAGTCTCTTCAATAAACGTTGTTGAGAACATTGGACAGCTATGTACACAGGAATAAAACTTGACCATTCTCTTACACCACATACAAAGATAAACTTAAGATGGATAAAAGACCTCAGCATGATGCAGGAATCTATCAAAATCCTAGAGGAGAACATAGTCAGTGACCTCTTTGACATCGGCCACAGCAACATCTTTCAAGACTTGTCTCCAAAGGCAAAGGAAACAAAAGTGAAAATGAACTTTTGGGACTTCAGCAAGATCCAAAGCTTCTGCACAGCAAAAGAAACAGTCAACAAAACAAAGAGGAAACCCACAGAATTGGAGAAGATATTCACAAATGACACTACAGACCAACGGCTGATATCCAAGGTCTACAAAGAACTCCTCAAACTCTACACCCACAAAACAGATAATCATGTCAAAAAATGGGCAGAAGACATGAACAGACACTTCTCCGAAGAAGACATACAAATGGCTAACAGACACATGAAAAAATATTCATCACCATTAACCATCAGAGAGATCCAAATCAAAACCACATTGAGATACCACCTTACACCAGTCAGAATGGCAGGAAACACCAAGTGTTGGAGAGGATGTGGAAAAAGGAGAACCCTGTTCCACTCTTGGTGGGAATGCAAGTTGGTACAACCACTTTGGAAAACAGTGTGGAGATTCCTTAAGAAATTAAAAATAGAACTTCCCTATGACCCTGCAATTGCACTACTGGGTATTTACCCAAAAAGTACAGATGTAGTGAAAAGAAGGGCCATCCATACCCCAATGTTCATAGCAGCAATGGCCACAGTCAGCAAAATGTGGAAAGAGCCAAGATGCCCTTCGACAGACAAATGGATAAAGAAGATGTGGTGCATATACACAATGGAGTATTATGCCTCCATCAGAATAGATGAATACCCAACTTTTGTATCAACATGGACTGTCCTGGAGGAGATTATGCTGAGTGAAATAAGTCAAACAGAGGGAGTCAATTATCATATGGTATCATATTATTTGTGGAGCATAAGGAATAACATGGAGGACATTGGGTGAAGGAAAGGAGAAGTGAAGTGGTGGAAATCGGAGAGGGAGACAAACCATGGGAGACTGTGGATCTGAGAAACAATCTGAGGGTTTTGGATGGGAGGAAGGTGAGGTTTGGGTGAGCCTGGTGGTGGGTATTAAGAAGGGCACTGCCAGGAGGGTATTGCATGGAGCACTGGGTATGAATTTTGGAACACTGAAAAAGTAAAATCAAATAAAAAAAACTAATAAAATATCCCTATTCGTAATGAAAAAAAACTTATTCACACCCCCACCCCCGACACAGAGAGAGAGAGCAGCAGGCGGAGGGAGAAGCAGATTCCATGTGAAACAGGGAGCCCAATGCAGGGCTTGAGTCCAGGACTGGAGGATCACGACCTGAGTTGAAGGAGGCCTCTTAAGTCACTGAGCCACCCTGGGCCCCCTAGGGTTGTACTTCCTCCTTCTGAAAAGCTGTATGCCAATTTACTAGATTATTAATAGTGAATGGTTTCACTTTGCAAACAGTTAGCTGACTAATAGATTTTAATATTTCTTTTTCTTTCTAATACTTCTTACTCTTGGGACCAAAGCCTGTTAATCTCATATTGTTTACTCTAAAGATCAGAGTCCTTGTTGTGTTTATCACTATTTTCAGTACCCCATCATTCTCATCATAGTAATATAGTATGTATCCTGTATTGTTCATGAATGTTTTCACTATAAACATAAACAGTTGGCCACTGTAAATGTAAAGGAAAAATATTAATGAAAGAGATCTTTAACTACCTTCATTTTGAATTTAGTCTGTACTTTCCTAACTGACTGAGTTATTATTTCCAGTTTATCTTTTTTTTTCTTTTTTTTTCAAGATTTTATTTATTTATTTGACAGAGAGAGAAAGAGAGCACAAGTAGGCAGAGAGGCAGACAGAGAGAAAGGGGGAAACAGGCTCCCTTCTGAGCAGAGAGCCTGATGCCGGGGCTCGATCCCAGGACCCCGAGACCATGACCTGAGCTGAAGGCAGAGACTTAACTCACTGAGCCACCCAGGGGCTCCTCCAGCTCATCTTTTAATACAGGTGAAACTCCTTGTGGTCAAAGGCTTATATATATGGAGCCAAGTTAGGAAGATAGTTTGTCCATGTAACAAAGATTTGTAAAGTAGCATAAGATCTTCTTATATTTTAGTTAGTGATACATGCCTAAAATTTAAGCCTTAAGCTCTCCACAGCTATGAATTTTAAGTCATGTGTGCATCCATTTTTATAGCTACTTACCTTCCTGGTGATTAATGGTCTGGTCACAAAGGCTAGGAAACTAAGTCAATTCAATCTTTTACCTGTTACTGGGTCACAGGTTGAATATTTAAGCTAAATAAATGGAAAGACCTTCAACTAAATATGTTCTGTGTGTTTGTTTTCAGTTAGCACCAGAAATAAGCATTAAATAAAGTAATTTAAACTTGAGGATGTGTAAGCATGGGGATTTTATTCCCTTGTGATCACTGGTTCTTCTGAAACATTTCCAGGGGAGTTTTCATCATAGAGAAATAAGTCATTCGGAAGGAATGCCTAATTGGAACAATTGTGAAATTTTACCAAATCCCTAAACACTCTCATGTTTCCCAGGGGAAAAAGAAGAATGCCAGTTTAGTATGATTTCGGTAAAACATGAGATAATGAAGTATGTTACAAGTATCAACACAATTATCTGTAATTTTGTTACATATCAACTGAAATTTGCTTTGATAAATGAGGCAGGACTAAACAACATTAAATAAAGTTTAACCTATTTCATTGTGCAATTAAGTAATTGGAAGCTGTATAGGAAAGTTATTGAAAAATAACTTAGTTGGATCACTTCAAAACCACTGGTAAAAAAGCAATTTCAAATAGTGTGTCAACTATGATTCACACAGAATAATAGGATCTTTAATTATAATGTAGCAAACAATTATTGAAGACATAATTTAAAAATATACCCATGTTCCTTTATACTACCATCAATAAGGTCCAAATCTAAGTATAGAAATTCCTAGACACCCTATACATTTGTTTAATTAAGGATAATGAATATTAAATATAGGCAATTATTTATACAAATTTATACACATACATATATATATACATATACATATTTCACATAATATAAATTTCCAATACATATTTGAAGAGTTTTTCAATAGAAATATGCCTGTTATTTATAGGACACATCTATTTTATCTTTCTTATAGTGTCATGCCCTACAAGGTAAACCTTTTTTTAAATTATTTTTATTATGTTATGTTAGTCACCATAGAGTACATTATTCGTTTTTTATTTCTTTTTAAATAGCTATATTGAGATACAATTCACATATCACACAGTTCACCCTATAACTTAAATAAGGTATACAATTAAATATATATATACAATTAAACTTTTTTATTGTTGGTTTTTGATGTAGTACCTTTAAGTATAACTTTATGATGAGTACAACTTTTTGGAATGGGTGTATATAATTACCACAGCAGCAACATCGTATGATCACATTAATTAAGTTATAAAATAAGTTAAATTTTCTTTCTTTTGTGAAAAATTAAAACATTTGATTTAACTTTGTATAATAATAAAATATTGCTTTTTGGTGTCCCAGATATGAAATGATTTCATTCAATGTATTATAATATCATTACTTAAATCTGCTTTTTATACTTTTGTAGTACTTTTTCCAAGCATTTTTA
This sequence comes from Lutra lutra, assembly GCF_902655055.1. Taxonomy (NCBI): domain Eukaryota; kingdom Metazoa; phylum Chordata; class Mammalia; order Carnivora; family Mustelidae; genus Lutra; species Lutra lutra. The sequence goes on along the minus strand of NC_062282.1, from coordinate 155,148,635 downwards.
TCTTTTTAAAACTTTTATGCCAGTATAGTTAACATACAGTGTTATATTAGTTCCGTGTAGACAGTATACCTATTTGAAAACTGTAATAGTATGCAGTGCTCATCATGATTCGTATACTCTTAATCTTCAACACATATTTCACCCATCCCTCCACCCATCTCTCCTCTGGTAACAGTTTGTTTTCTGTATTTGAAAGTCTGTTTCTCAGTTTGTCTATCTTTTTCTTTCTTTTTTCTTCCTTTCATAATTTGCTTTGATCTTAAAATCCCCATATGAGTGAAATCATATGGTATTTGTCTTTCCCCGATTTTATTTCCCTTAACATTATACTCCTTAACTCCATCCATATAATTGCAAATGGAAAAAAAAATCATTCTTTATTATGGCTGAGCAATATTCCATTGTATTTGTTTATTTATTTATTTATTTATTTATTTATTTATTTATTTATTTTTAAAGATTTTATTTATTTGACAGAGAGAGAGAGATCACAAGTAGAGAGAGAGAGAGGAGGAAGCAGGCTCCCTGCCTAGCAGAGAGCCCGATGCGGGGCTCGATCCCAGGACCCTGAGACCATGACCTGAGCTGAAGGCAGAGACTTAACCCACTGAGCCACCCAGGCAGCCCCAATTCCATTGTATTTATATAACACTTCTTTTTATCTATTCTTCTGTCAGTGGACACATGGGCTGCTTCCATATCTTAGCTATTGTAAATAATGCTGCATATGGTGCTTCTATCCCTTTGAATTCTTGTTTTTGTATTCTTTGGGTATATATTCAGCAATGTGATTACTGGATCATAGCATAGTTTTATTTTTTAACTTTTTGAGGACCCTCCATACTGTTTTCTACAGTGGCTCCACCAGTTTATATTCCCACAAACAGTGTACAAAAACAGTGTACAAAGGTTTCTTTTTATCCACATCCTGACCAACACTTTTCTTGTGTTTTTGATTATAGCCATTCCAATGGGAGTAAGGTGACATATCAGTGTAATTTTGATTTGCAAGTCTCTGACAATGAGTGATTTTTAACATCTTCTTATGTGTCTGTTGGTCATCTGGATTTCTTCTTTAGACAAATGCCTGTTCATGTCTTCTGCCCATTTTTAAAATGGTTTATCTGTTTTCTGGGTATTGAGCTTTTTAAGCTCTTTATGTATTTTGCATACTAACTCTTTTTGGATATGTAATTTGCAAATATCTTCTCCCCTTCCATAGATTGCCTTTTGATTTTGTTTATTGTTTCCTTAACTGTTCAGGAGTTTGTTGTTGTTGTTGTTTTGTTGCTGTTTTTTGTGGTTTTGTTTTGTTTTGTTTTGTTTTTGTCCCAGTAGTTTGTTTTCCTTTTATTTCCCTTGCCTCAGGAAACATATATAGAAAAATGTTGCTATGGCTGATGTCAAAGAGATTACTTTCCATATTTTCAGGTCTCACATTTAGGTATTTAATCTATTTTTTTAGTCTATTTTTGGATATGGTGTAAGAAAGTGGTCCAGTTTCATTCTTTTGAATGTAGCTGTCTAGTTTTCCCAATATAATTTGTGGAAAAGACTGTCTTTTTCCCATTGGATATTTTTTCCTATTTGATGGAGTTTAATTGTCCATATAGTTGTTTATTTCCAAGTTATTCATCCTGTTCTATTGGTCCATGTGTCTGTTGTTTGTCTTTTGATTACTACAGCTTTGTAATATAACTTGAAGACTAGAATTGTGATACCTCCAGTTTTGTTTTTTTCTTTTTGGGGATGACTTTAGATACTTGGGTTCTTTTGTAGTTCCATACTAATTTTAGGATTATTTGTTCTAGTTCTGTGAAAAAAATGCTGTGGATACTTTGATAGGGATTGCTTTAAATATGTAGATTGCTTTTGGTAGTACAGACATTTTAAGAATATTTGTTCTTCCATTCTTTGAGAAGGTAGTGCCATTTCCATTTCTTTGTGTCCTTTAATTGTCATTTAGCCCTTTCATCAGGGTTTTATAGTTTTCAGAGTACATATCTTTCACCTCTTTTGTTAAGTTTATTCCTAGGTATTTTATTATTACTGGCACAGTTGTAAATGGGGTTGTTCTCTTAATTTATCTTTATGTTGCTTTATTATTACTACATAGAGATTCAAAATATTTCTGGATTTTTATTTGTATCCTGAAAATTTGCTGAAGTCATTTATCACTTCCAGTAGTTTTTTTTTTGTTGTTGTTGTTTGGTTTTTTTGTTTGTTTGTTTGTTTGTTTGTTTTTTGGTGGTGTCTTTTTTTTTAATATAGTATCTTGTCATCTGCAAATAGTTAAATATTTACTTCTTCCTTACTAATTCGAATGCAGTTTAGGGGAGAAACATATCATGGGTGCTTCAGAGAGGGGGAAGCCATGGTCATGGAGAAAAGTGGGAGACAGAGGAACACGTAGGAGAATGCACAAGGAGAACATTTACCCAAGCCACTGGCTTGGGAAGCTGGAAAGGCTGAGTTCCATGAGTTCTTACAACCAGCTGAGCTTAAACCCTGAAGTTTCAGGGGTCAGAATGCTTGTCTGGGATAAAGCCTAGAGGGCACTACCCTGCTCCTGGAGAGAAGACAGTAAAAAATCCCAGGGCAGACAATGTGAAAACATCAATCTGAAGAAAGTCTGAGATACACAGTGAAAGAACATTCACTCTTCTCAGAGGGCTTCCCTTAAAGGAAACATTCAGGAAGACACCTCTTCATGAACAAGGGAGCTAGTTGGCACCATTCCCCTCCCAGTCCCAGCATAAACACAGAGATACCTGTCAGAAGCAGCTAAGTGCCAACTGCAACTGCACACCCCTGCAATCTGACAGGACTGTCCTTAGCCAAGCTTGCCTTAGTCCCAGAGTGATGGGCCCCTTTCCAAGAAGACCAGCACATTCCCCTGCCCACATGTCTCCAGATTGGAGAGTTCTTCAGTATCTTAGTTCTTGTGGAAGTAGTATAAGGTCTCATTTCACAACAGAGAAGAAGACACCTAGTAAAACCTCATCACATTCAGACAAAAGACCATAAACTGCCCACGAGAGGCAAGAGACAACTGGACTGAAGGACAGAGCAGCAAAAACACAACAGTGGAGTGTACACTGTACACAGCAGAAAACTCCCTGAAGCAGGAGGCCCTAGATAATACGTGACCACTTGTTCATAGATCCATTACTTTCAGGAGCAGGAAACTTAACTGATTTTCTAACACAGAAGAAAGCAGAGATGTAGACAAAATGCCAAGATGAAGGAGTTTACCCCCAGTGAAAGGGCAAGATAAGGCCAGGCCAGGTATCTAAGCAAAATAAATAAAATTAATATACCTGATGAAGAATTTAAAGCAACATTTTTAAGGATACTCACTGGGCTTGAGAAAAGAATAGAAGACATCCGTGATACCATTACCACAGAGACATAAGAGTAAAAATTAAGAATTCATCTGAGTTGAAGAATGCAATAAACAAGGTTGCAAATAGGCTTGATGCAATGAAGAACAGGCTTTGAGAGGCTGAGGAATGAATTAATGACAAGAAGGCAAAATAATGGAAAATAATGAAGCTGAACAAGAGAGAAAAAGAATTATGAAAGAAGAGAATAGACTTAGAGAACTCGGAATGCCTGGGTGGTTCAGTCGGTTAAGCGGCTGCCTTTGAGTCAGGTCATGATCCCAGAATCCTGGGATCGAGTCCCACATCAGGTTCCCTGTTCAGCGGGGAACCTGCTTCTCTCTCTCCCTCTGCCTGCCACTCTGCCTGCTTGTGCTCTCTCTCTCTCTGTCTCTCTCTGTCTGTCTCTGTCTCTCTCTCACTGTCAAATAAATAAATAAAATCTTAAAAGAAAAAAAAAAAAGACTTAGGGAACTCAGTAACTCCAACACATGTAATAATATATGTTCTATTAAAGGAATCCCAGAAGAGGAGAGATAAAAGTGGACAGAACATTTATTTGACGAAATACTTGAAAAATGTGTAACGTGGGGAAAGAAATTGGTATCCAGATCCAGGAAGCGTAGAAAACACCCTTCGAAAGAACAAAAGCATTAGTTCAGTATATCACCCAATGAATCACTGAACATTGTATCAAAAACTAATGTACTATACCGTGGCTAGTTGAATGTAAATTTAAAAACTCTGCTGTATACATCTAAAAACAACAAAAGAGTACAAAACAAAAACAATATAAATCAAAGCAAAACAACAACAACAACAACAACAAAAAAAACAGCAGGCAAAGACAGACATATAGTTATTAAATTTGAAAATATAGTGAATTTAAAAACCCTTAAAAACAGCCAGACTAAAGAAATTCTTTTTTTTTTTAAGATTTCATTTATTTGACAGAGAGAGAGAGAGATCACAAGTAGGCAGAGAGGTAGGCAGAGAGAGAGGGGAGGAAGCAGGCTCCCTGCGGAGCAGAGAGCCCTATGCGGGGCTCGATCCCAGGACCCCGAGACCATGACCTGAGCCGAAGACAGAGGCTTTCACCCACTGAGCACCCAGGCGTCCCCAGACTAAAGAAATTCTTAATGTACAATGGAAGAAATCTCCGGCTAGCCTCCTGGAGGCTAGCCGGAGATTTCTCAAAGCAACTTGTGGAAGCCAGAAGAAAGTGGCATGATATATGCAAAGTGCTGAATGGGAACAATCAGTAGTCAAGAATACTCTATCCAGTGAGGCTATCATTCAGAATAGAAGGAGGAATGGAGTTTCCCAGGGAAACAGAAATTAAAGGTGTTCATGTCCACTAAACCAGCCCTGCAAGAAATACTGAAGTGGACTCATTCAGTGCAAAAGAAGAGTGCACAAAGACAAAAGGATCAGTGAAAATCTTCAGAAACAATGACAATACAAGAAATAAAATGGCAGGGTGCCTGGGCGGCTCTGCCTTTGGCTCAGGTCATGATCTCGGGGTCCTGGGATCAAGCCCCACATCGGGCTCCCTGATCAGCAGGGAGCCTGCTTCCCCCTCTCTCTGCCTGCCTCTCTGCCTACTTGTGATCTCTCTCTCACAGTCAAATAAATAAATAAAATCTTAAAAAAAATAAAAAGAAAGAAAATGGCAATAATTGGAACGGGGGCAAGATGGTGGAGAAGTAGAACACACTTTTTTTTTAACCGGTCCCTTAAAGTGAGCTGATTATCTACCAGAACACTCTGAACACCCGTGAAATCAGCCTGAGATGTAGGATTATACACTTCTGGATCTCTATGGGGGCAGAAGACGCCAGTGGTGAGTTAAAGTGGAGTTTTGAATGATCAGACTAATATCAGGATAAACAGAAAGGGGAGAGAGCCACCAGAAGCGACCATTGGAAAGTAATATCCCAATATGAGAGTGCCCTGTGATTGGGGACCAGCATTAACTTGGAATCTGGTTAAAAGCACACAAAAAGAACAAAAGATCTTAAGGGGAAACTGGTGGAATCAGGTGGTTATGGGCACAGGCTTAAGTCCACAGACCCGGACAGCCACTGCCAGCACTATGCCAGAGAGAGTGCAGCAAAACAACCAGGCTGTGGCCCCTGGCTGCTGGTGTGTGAGTCTGGGTGGACACCAGCCAGAGCTCTCTAGAACTACAGCCCTTTGCAGTCTGCACGCATGCTGTGCAACTGAGGCCTGAGCTGCTCTGTACACCCTCCCCTGAGAAAGATCCATGTGGGCGCTAGCTGGTGCTCTCTAGGACTGGCAGAGAGTCTGAACGCTCCCAGCACAGGCAGGTGTGGAAACCTCAGCGCACTATCTCTGGTTGGGATCTCTTTGGCTGTCTGGACCTGCCCAGAGAGCAATGGCAAAGGCAACCACTGGAAGCGGGATCTCTGGACCAATATTGCTCATGGTTTTAGTAGCACCAGGGTATGGAGACAAGCCAGAGCCCTTGGGACCCCGGGGATGGTGGCTGTGGACATGCTTTGTTGGTGGAAGGTGGCAGAGGGGGAGTCTATGTGCTTTCGACCACCCAGAGGGAAGAGAATGAGGCTTCTCTCTGAGACAGAGGTCTGGGTGCAAGTTGCTTTCCTCACCACCAAAAGCCATCAAACTAAAACCAAACAAAAACAAACAAACAAACATAAAACCCTTCCAGAAAACAAAAGCCTGAAAAACCAGTTTCCTCAGAGCCCAGCCCCTTGATAGGGAGCAGGAAGACTGAACCCAAACAAGACTGCCAGAAAAAAACAAAATACAAACAAACAAACAACAACAACAAGAACAACAACAACAACAACAACAACAAAAACACAGCAACCCCCTCCCCCAGGAAGATAACCAAAATTACGAGAGGACAACCAGCACAGGCACCCCATAAAACTGTAAAATATCAATATCGGGGGAAAGAAGATTTTAAGCTCCAGTATTGAACCAACACCTGTATACTTCATAGATACAACTTTTATTTTTAATTTGTTCCCATTATTCTCGTTCTTTTGAATTTTTTATTATTTTATAACCTACTTACTATCACAACGAGAGGTTCAAAACAATAAATTCCATAATAAGTTTTTTTTAAGCTTTGAGGGTTATTCTTTTTTTTTTTTCATTTTTACTTCTTTTTAAAATTTCTTCTCAGTGTTCCAGAATTCATTGTTTATGCACCACACCCAGTGCTCCATGCAATACGTGCTCCCCACAATACCCAACAACAGGCTCAGCCAACATCCCTCCTCCTCCGCCCCTCCAAAACCCTCAGATTGTTTTTCAGAGTCCATGGTCTCTCATGGTTCATCTCCCCCTCCAATTTCCCCCAACTCCCTTCTCTTCCCCATCTCCCCATGTCCTCCGTGTTATTCCTTATGCTCCACAAATAAGCAAAACCATATCATAATTACTCTCCCCGATTAATTTATTTCACTTAGCATAGTCTCTCCCAGTCCCGTCCATGTTGATACAAAAGTTGGGTATTCATCCTTTCTGATGGAGGCATGATACTCAAAGGTATATATGAACCCTACCTTCTATATCCATTCATCTGTTGAAGGGCATGTTGCTTGTTTCCACAGTTTGGGGCCTGTGGCCATTGCTGCTATGAACATTGGGGCACAGATGGCCCTTCTTTTCACCACATCTGTATCTGTGGGGTAAATACCCACTAGTGCAATTGCAGGGCCATAGGGGAGATCTATTTTTAATTTCTTAAGGAATCTCCACACTGTTTTCCAAAGTGGCTGCACCAACTTGCATTCCCACCAACAGTGAAAGAGGGTTCCCCTTTCTCCACGTCCTGTCCAACATGCGTTGTTCTCCTCTAAGATTCTGATGGATTTGTACCTCATGTTGAGGTCCTTTATCCATTTCGAGTTTATCTTTGTGTATGGTGTAAGAGAAAGGTCGAGTGTTATTCTTCTACACATAGCTGCTGTCCAATTCCCACAGCACCATTTAATTGAGGAGACTCTTTTTTCCACTGCATATTTTTCCTGCTTTATCGAAGATTATTTGACCATAGAGTTGAGGGTCCTTATCTGGGATCTCTACTCTGTTCCACTGCTCTGTGTGTCTGTTTTGTGCCAGACCATGGTGTCTTGGTGATCACAAATTTGTAGTAAAGCTTGAAATCAGACAACGTGATGCCCCAAGTTCTGTTTTTCTTTTTCAACATTTCCTTAGCAATTCAGGGTCTCTTCTGATTCCATAAAAATTTTAGGATCATTTGCTCCGGCTCCTTGAAAATTACCAGTGGAATTTTTATTGGAATGGCATTGAAAGTATAGATTGCTCTAGGTAGTATAGACATTTTAATAATGTTTATTCTTCAGATCCATGATCATGGAATGGTCTTCCATCTTTTTTGTGTCTTCCTCAATTTCTTTCATGAGTGTTCTGTAGTTCCTTGAGGACAGATCCTTTACCACTTTGGTTAGGTTTATTCCTAGGTATTTTATGGTACTTGGTGCTATAGTAAATGGAGTCAATTCTCTAATTTCCCTTTCTGTGTTTTCATTGTTAGTGGATAAGGAAGCAACTGATTTCTGTACATTGATTTTGCAACCTGCCATATTACTGAATCGCTGAATGAGTTATTGTAGACTGGGGGTGGAGTCTTTTGGGTTTTCCATAAAAAGTATCATGTCCTCTGCGAAGAGAGAGAGTTTGACTACTTCATTGCCAATTTGAATACATTTAATTTCTCTTTGTTGTCTGATTGCTATTGCTAGGACTTCCAATACTATGTTGAACAAGAGTGGCGAGAGTGGGCATCCTTGTTGTATTCCTGATCTCAAAGGGAAGGCTGTCAACATTTTTTCCATTGCAGATGATATTTGCTGTGGGTTTTTCATAGATAGATTTTATGAAGTTGAGGAATGTTCCCTCTATCCCTATTCTTTGAAGTATTTTTATCAGGAATGGACGCTGTATCTTGTCAAATGCTATTTCTACATCAATTGAGAGGACCGTGTGATTCTTCTCTCTTTTCTTATTGATTTCTTCTATCACATCAATTGATTTGTGAATGTTGAGCCACCCTTGCAACCCAGAGATACATCCCACCTGGTCATGGTGGATAATTTTTTTAGTGTACTGTTAGATCCTATTAGCTAGGATCTTGTCGAGAATCTTACCATCTGTATTCATCAGGGATATTGGACTGAAATTCTCCTTTTCAGTGCAGCCTTTGCCTGGTTTGGGGATCAGGGTGATAATTGCTTCATAAAAAGAGTCTGGAAATTTCCCTTCTGCTTCAATTTTTTTGAAACAGCTTCAGGACAATAGGTATTATTTCTTCGTGGAAAGCTTGGTTAAATTCCCAGGGAATTCCCTTTCCGACATACTGTTTATGTCCATATCCAATAGCTCTGATGGAGAGGGCACAGTTTCTGATTTTTTTCCTCTGTTGGGCATTCATCTTCTTAGTCATATTTGTGAGAGATGGTAGAACGGATGTGTAGCTGAATGTATCAAACATGGTGCAGACAAGGTGCACTCTGGAACGCTTCTGAGCAATCAGGCATCCCCACCAAAAAGAACGAAAAAGGAAAAAAAAAGAGAGAGAGAGAAAGAGAGAGAGAGAGAGAGAGAGAGAGGAGAAAAAAAAAAAGAAAAGAGAAGATCCAGCCTGAATGGGCCCCAAAGGTAAGATATAAAGCATACAAACAAAAACAAACAAAAAGACTGAGAAAATAAATGGCAAGGAAAAAAAAAAAAAGAACCCAGCCAAAATGAACCCCAAGTATAAGATTCAGATACTACCTGAACAAAAACAAATACACGGAAACACTGTCAGAGGGTGTTTATAAAGGAAGGTGTTTTGATTCTTCCTGGGTGTATCTTTATATCTTTGTCAAAGGACTCAACTTTCCCTAGATAAAGGGGGATTAAAGCTGGTTTATTAGTAGGGGTAGAGCTGACTGGGGAAAGAATATTATCCTGAAGCTAATCTCTAAATGAATATTTAAAAAAATCAAAAGGCAAGAGAAAAACACAGGTATATGTATCAAAATAGTTCAAGTTAAAAGGTTATTATGGAATTTGCTATACTAAACACCTCATCGTGATGGTAAATAGGTTTTTCAGACTTTTGTTCTCTGGAGTTTTTTTTGTTTGTTTCTTTGTTTGTTTCCTCCCCTTAGAGACTGTTGGTCATTCTTTGGAGGTTTAGAGGAAAGCAAACTTAAACCAGACCTCTGTCTCAGAGAGAAGCCTCAGTCTATTCCCCTCTGGGTGCTCCAGAGCACATAAACTCCCCCTCTGCTGCCAGCAGAGCATGTCCCCAGTCAGTTTCAGGGGTCGCAGGAGCTTCTGCTTGTATCCCGGTGTTACCAAACCCATGAGAAGTACTTGTCAAGAGAGGTGCTGCCTCTGGGCAGGTCCAGACCACCAGAGAGGTCCCAACTGGAGATGGCATGCTGAGATTTTCACGCTGGCCTGGGATGGGAGTGTTCAGACTCTTGCCAGTCTTAGATAGCACTGCCTAGTCCCGGCATGGCCTGTCTCAAGAGAGTGTGTGGAACGGGACTCAGACCTCAGATACACAGCGACGATGCAGAGTGCAAAAGGCTGTGGTTCTTGAGTGCCAGCTGGTGTCCACACCAGACCCTCTCATGTGCACCACCACCCAGATGCCTCACGTGCGCCAGTCACTCAGGGACCAACCCCTGACTTCTTTGCTGCACTCTCTCTGGCTCAGTGCCAGTGGTCACCATTCTGGGTCTGTGGGCTTAAGCCCTTATCCCTAACTGGCCAATTCCACCAATTTCCCCTTAAGATCTCTTGCTTTTTTTGAGTGCTTTTAACCAGACTCCGAGTTAATGCTGGTCCCCAGTCACAGGCACTCTCGTATTGCGATATTACTTTCCAATGATGTGCTTGTGGTGGCTCCCTCCCCTTTTTGTTTATCTTTTGATATCAGTCCCATGTTCCCACTCTGCTTTACCTGTCCACTGGCATCTTCTGCCCCCATGGAGATCCAGAAGGGTGTAATTATAATCTCAGTCTGATTTCGTGGGTGATCAGAGTTCCTTGGTAGGTAATTAGCTGACTTTAGGGGATGGGTTGAAACAGCTCTTCCTACTTCTCCACCATCTTGCCTCCCTCACCCTTAACTTGAATATTTCTGATACATATAACTGTGTTTTTCTTTTGCTTTTCTATTTTTTTTTAAATTCATATAGAGATAAGCTCAAGGTAATCCTCTTCCCCCAATGAATACTACTCCTATATATAAACCAGTTTTACTACCCCTTTATCTTGGACGTGTTGAGTCATTCGAAAAAATTATCAAGATACACCCAGGAAGAATCAAAATAACCTTCCCCCAACACTGAGGATTTATAACCACCCTCCCATCTTTTTCCTTTGTCAGTGTTTCTGTGTATTTGATTTTGTTCGGGTAGTATATAAATCTTATACTTGGGATTAATTTTGGCTGGAGTCTTTTTTTTTGGTCTTTCTTTTTGTTTGTCTGTTTCTGTTGGTATACGTTATAAATCTTACCTTTGAGGCCCATTCCAGCTGGGTATTCTCTCTCTCTCTCTCTCTTTTCTTGTCTCTTTCTTTCTCTCTCTTTTCTTCTTTGTTCTTCCTTTTTGGTGGGGATGCCTCATTGCAAAGAAGCATTCCAGAGTGCAACTTGCCTAGATCCAGTTGATACATTCAGTTACAAATACCCTCAGCCATCTCTCAACAAAATGACTAGGAGGAGGAATGCCCAACAGAGGGAAAATTCAGAGACTGTGCCCGCTCCATCAGTGCTATTGGATATGGACATAAACAGTATGTTGGAAAGGGAATTCAGGCTAACAATTATTCAGGCAATGGCTAGGTTGGAGAAAGCCTTTAATGACAACACGGAATGGATTAGGGCAGAAGTGAAAGCCACCAGGGACGAAGTTAAAAATGCTATCAATGAGTTCCACTCTAATCTAAATTCTCAAACAGCTGGGGTAACTGAGGCAAAAGATAGAATTAGTGATCTCGATGACAAACTGATAGGGGAAAAGGATCAGGAAGAGGCCTGGAACAAATAGCTTTGAGGACATGAAAACAGAATTAGGGAAATAAAGATGCCATGAAACGTTCAAAGGTCAGAATTATTGGAATCCCTGAGAGGGAGGAGAAAGAAAGAAGACTAGAGGATAGAGTTAAACAAATGCTCTATTAAATTTTTTCCAGTGTGGGGAATGGAACCAGTGTTCATATCCTAGAGGCAGAAAGGTCTCCCTCCAAGATCATAGAATATAGAAAGACCTTGAGGCACCGGACTGTGAATCTGATGAATGCTAATTTTAGACAGGAGCCCGTGAAAGCTTCTAGGTGGAAGAGATTCCTTTGATACAGAGGAAGGCCCATAAGAATAACGTCAGACCTGTCCACAGAAACATGGCAAGCCAGAAAGGGCTGGAAAGACATATTCAGGGCACTAAATGAAAAGAATATGCAGCCAAGAATACTTTATCCAGCAAGGCTGACATTCAAAATGGAGGAAGAGATATAGAGCTTTCAAGACCAGCAAGGTTTAAAAGAGTATGTGACCACCAAGCCGGCACTACAAAAAATATTAAGAGGGGTTCTATAAAAAAGAAAGAACCCAAGAGTGTCATTGGAGAGAAATTTACAGAGAAGAATCTATAGAAACAAGGACTACACAGGCAACATGATGTCAATAAAAATGTATCTCTCAATAATCACTCTCAATGTGAACAGCTTAAACACACCCATAAGACGGCACAGGGTGGCAGATTAGGTAAAACGACAGGACCCGTCCATAGGTTGTCTACAAGAGACCCATTTTCTACCTAAGGATACATCCAGACTGAAAGTGAGGGGATGGAGAAGCACCTTTCATGCCAATGGGCCTCAAAAGTAGGCTGGGGTAGAGATTCTCATATCACATCAATTAAAATTTAAACTAAAGACTGTAGTCAGAGATATAGAAGGACGATACATCATTCTTAAAGTGTCTATCCACCAAGAAGATCTAAAAATTGTAAATATTTATGCCCCCAATATGGGAACAGCCAACTACATAAGACAAGAGTTAATCAAGATAAAGAGTCATATTGATATGAATACATGAATAGTAGGGGATATCAACATACCACTCTAGGTAATAGACAGATCATCCAGGCAGAAAATCAATAAAGAAACAAGAGCATTGATTGACATATTAGAACAGATGTACCTCATAGATATATACAGAACATTCTACCCTAAAACAACAGAATACTCATTCTTCTCGAGGTCACATGGAACGTTCTCCAAAGTAGACCACATCCTGGGTCAAAAGTCAGGGCTCAACAGATACCAAAATTTTGAGATTTTCCCCATCATATTCTCAGAACACAGTGTTTTGAAACTGGAGTTCAAACGTAAGAAAAAGTTTGGAAGGAATTCAAACACCTGGAGACTAAAGAACACCTTGCTTAAGAATGTTTGAATAAATCATAAAATCAAAGAAGAACTTTAACAATTCATGAAAACCGATGAGAATGAAGACACTTCGGTCCAAAACCAATGAGATAAAGCAAAGGCGATCCTAAGGGGGAAATACATAGCCATCTAAGACTCCCTCAAAAAAAATTGAAAAATACAGAGTGAGGAGTCAAGATGGCCAAGAAGTAGCAGGCTTCAGGTAGCAGGAGATCAGCTAGATAGCTTATCTAAAGATTACAAACACCTACAAATCCAACGGGTGATCAAAGAGAAGAAGAACAGCAATTCTAGAAACAGAAAATCAACCAATTTCTGAAAGGTAGGACTGGCAGAGAAGTGAATCCAAAGGGATGGGAAGATAGACCACGGGGGGAGGGGCTGGCTCCTGGCAAGCGGCGGAGCAACAGAGCACAAAAGCAGGACTTTTAGAAGTCTGTTCTGCTGAGGGACATCGCTCCAGAGGCTTAACAGGGGTGAAGCCCACGCGGGGTCAGCATGGCCTCAGGTCCCACAGGGTCACAGAAGGATCGGGGGTGTCTGAGTGTCGCAGAGCTTACAGGTATTAGAACGGGGAAGCCGGCTACAGAGACAGAGCTGAGGAGTAAGCGCTAAGCTCGGGGTTACCTTGAACCAGTCGCAGGCTCGGTCAGCTCGGAGCATGGCCGGAGGCCAGGGTGAAAGGAGTAATTGGGCGCTGTTCTCTGACGGCGCACTGAGGAGTGAGGCCCCGGGCTCTCCGCTCCTCTGGGATGGAGACCGGGAGGCCGCCATCTTCATTCCCACCCTCCAGAATTCTATGGAAAGCGCTCAGTGAACAAAAGCTCCCAAAACAAACCCGAGCCGATTACTCAGACCGGCCCCAGGTAAGGTCGGTGCAACTCTGCCTGGGGCAAAGACACTTGAGAATCACTACAACAAGCCCCTCCCGCAGAAGATCAACAAGAAACCCAGCCAGGACCAAGTTCACCTACCAAGGAGTGCAGTTTCAATACCAAGGAGAGCAACGGAATTACAGAGGAGGAGAAAGCAAAGAATGGAACTCATGGCTTTCTCCCCATGATTCTTTACCCTTGCAGTTAATTTAATTTTTTTTTCTTTTTCAATTTTTTTTTCTTCTTCTGCTAAATTTTTTTAACCTTTACCCTTTTTTTAACTAGTTCAGTGAAACATCCTCAGGGTGGGAGGCCATTCGTGGTGGTGTGTTCACTGTGAGGCAAGAAGATAGAACACGGATGGATTCTGGGCATGTTGCATACTCTGGGTTACGTGCTCGCCAAGGCCCATAGGCCCCCCGAGGCTTTGAATGGTAAAGCACAACCTATGGTCATCCCAACTGTCTACCTCTGTCGAAAACTCTTCAAACATGGTAAGAGAAGTGTGCTTTAGGAAGGATTCGTGACTCAATTGAGACTGTAGAATCAGGAAGCTGTAGGATCTAGGCAGACACCCATTCGTGAGGGTGTGTACCCACTTGAGGAAAGAAGATAAAACAAGGACGGATACTGGGCACGTTGCCCATCCTGGGTTTAGCACGTGCTAAAGCCCTTAGTCCTCCAACACATGGAATGGCAGAGCACGACCTGTGCGTAGTAATGACAGGGTGTCCTAGGTCGAGGAAAGAAGTGAGAACAAGGATGGACACTGGGTACATTGCCCATCCTGGTGTTAGCAAAGGCTAAAGCCCTTAGGCCTCCAACACATGGAGTGGCAGAGCACGACTTGTGTTTCCGTCCTGTCTGTGTGTTCTCAGTCGGGGAAAGAAGATAGAACAAGGACTGTCTCCGGTGAAGTTGCATACTCAGGGATAAGTACATGCTAAGGTCCGTAGGCCTCCCAAGCAGGCAATGTCAGAGCACGACCTGTGGTCATCAAAACTGTCTACCTCTGTCGAAAACGCTTTCAACGTGGTAAGGGAGGTTGGTTTAAGAAGGAGTCGTGTCTGTACTTGGACCGTCAACTGAAGGAAGCTGTTGGAAGTAGGTAGACCACCATTCGTGACAGTAAGTACCCCATGGAGGAAAGAAGATAGAACGAGAACGGACTCTGGGCAGGTTGCATACTCTCAGGTAAGTATTTCCAAAACGCTTAGGCCTCCAAAACATGGAATGGCAGGAGCACGACCTGTGTTCAGTCGTGACACTGTGTTCTCCATCGAGGAAAGAAGATGGAACAAGGGGCGAACCTGGGCAGGGTGCATTCGTGGAGTAAAGTGCAGGCCATGGACCTAAGGCTTCCAAAACATGGAATGGCAGAGCACGACCTGTGGTCATCCAAACTGTCTACCTCTGTCGAAAACACTTTCAACGTGGTAAGGGAAGGGTGGTCTAGGAAGCACTGACAACACTTTGGAACAGTAGAATCAGGGAAGCTATTGGAAATAGGCTAACACATGTTTTTGACAATGTGTTCTCAGTGGAGGAAACCAGATAGAACTAGGACGGATTCTGGCCACGTTGCATACTTTGGTATAAGTACATGGCAAGGCCCTTAGGCCTCCCAAGCATGCAATGTGAAAGCACGACCTGAGGTCATCCAAACTGTCTACATCTGTCGAAAACGCTTTCAACATGGTAAGGGAAGTGTGGTTTAAGAAGGAGTCGTGAATGTACTGAGACCGTCCACTGAAGGAAGCTGTTGGAGGTAGGCTGAACACCATTCGTAACAGTAAGTTCCCCATGGAAAGAGGAGATAGAACGAGGACGGACTCTGGGCCGGTTGCATATTCTCTGGTAAGTACTTGCTAAGAAGCTTAGGCCTCCAAAACATGGAATGGCAGGAGCACGACCTGTGTTCAGTCGTGACACTGTGTTCTCCATCGAGGAAAGAAGATGGAACAAGGGCCGAACCTGGGCAGGGTGCATTCGTGGAGTAAAGTGCAGGCCATGGGCCTAAGGCTTCCCAAACATGGAATGGCAGAGCACGACCTGTGGTCATCCAAACTGTCTACCTCTGTCGAAAACACTTTCAACGCGGTAAGGGAAGGGTGTCTTGGAAGCACTCACAACACTTTGGAACAGTAGAATCAGGGAAGCTGTTGGAACTAGGCTGACACATGTTTGTGACAATATGTTCTCAGTGGAGGAAACAAGATAGGACTGGGACAAATTCTGACCACGGTGCACCCTTTGGATAAGTACATGGCAAGACCCGTCGGCCTCCCAAAAAAGGAAGGGCAGAGCACGACCTGTGTTCATCCATACTGTCGACCTCTGTCGAAAGGGCTTCAAATGGACTCAGGGAAGATTTGTTCGTGAAGGACTCGCGACAGTTTTGAGAGGATCCAAAAAGGAAAGCTCTGAGAACTGACTGGGATAAACCCATGAAGGGTCCTCTACAGGGCCCTACTCTAGGAGGCCCTTACCTTTGACCAGAGGAAGGTCTGTGTTCAGTGAAACAGTCTCAGGGTGGGAGGCCATTCGTGGCGGTGTGTTCCCTGTGGAGGCAAGAAGATAGAACACAGACGGATTCTGGGCATGTTGCATACTCTGGGTTACATACTCGCCAAGGCCCATAACCCCCCCGAGGCGTTGAATGGCAAAGCACAACCTATGGTCATCCCAACTGTCTACCTCTGTCGAAAACTCTTCAAACATGGTAAGAGAAGTGTGCTTTAGGGAGGATTCGTGACTCTATTGAGACTGTAGAATCAGGGAAGCTGTAGGATCTAGGCGGACACCCAATCGTGACGGTGTGTTCCCCGTTGAGGAAAGAAGATAGACAAAGGACGGATACTGGACACGTTGCCCATCCTGGGTTTAGCACGTGCTAAAGCCCTTAGTCCTCCAACACATGGAATGGCAGAGCACGACCTGCGCGTAGTAATGACAGGGTGTCCTAGGTCGAGGAAAGAAGTTAGAACAAGGACGGACACTGGGTACGTTTCCCATCCTGGTGTTAGCACAGGCTAAAGCCCTTAGGCCTCCAAAACATGGAGTGGCAGAGCACGACTTGTGTTCCCGTCGTGTCTGTGTGTTCTCATTCCGGGAAAGAAGATAGAAAAAGGACTGTTTCTGGTGACGTTGCATACTCAGGGATAAGTACATGCCAAGGCCCTTAGGCCTCCCAAGCAGGCAATGTCAGAGCATAACCTGTGGTCATCCAAACTGTCTACATCTGTCGAAAACGCTCTCAACGTGGTAAGGCAAGGTTGGTTTAAGAAGGAGTCGTGAATGAACGGGGACCGTCCACTGAAGGAAGCTGTTGGAAGTAGGTAGACCACCATTCGTGACAGTAAGTACCCCATGGAGGAAAGAAGATAGAACGAAGAAGGACTCTGGGCCGGTTTCATACTCTCTGGTAAGTATTGCCAAAACGCTTAGGCCTCCAAAACATGGAATGGCAGGAGCACGACCTGTGTTCAGTCATGACACTGTGTTCTCCGTCGAGGAAAGAAGATGGAACAAGGGCTGAACCTGGGCAGGGTGCATTCGTGGAGTAAATTGTAGGCCATGGACCTAAGGCTTCCAAAACATGGAATGGCAGAGCACGACATGTGGTCATTCAAACTGTCTACCTCTGTCGAAAACACTTTCAACGTGGTAAGGGAAGGGTGGTCTAGGAAGCACTGACAACACTTTGGAACAGTAGAATCAGGGAAGCTGTTGGAAATAGGCTAACACATGTTTTTGACAATGTGTTCTCAGTGGAGGTAACCAGATAGAACTAGGCCCGATTCTGGCCACGTTGCATACTTTGGTATAAGTACATGGCAAGGCCCTTAGGCCTCCCAAGCATGCAATGTGAGAGCACGACCTGAGGTCATCCAAACTGTCTACATCTGTCAAAAACGCTTTCAACGTAGTAAGGGAAGGGGGGTTTAAGAAGGAGTCGTGAATGTACTGGGACCGTCCACTGAAGGAAGCTGTTGGAGGTAGGCAGAACACCATTCGTGACAGTAAGTTCCCCATGGAAAAAGGAGATAGAACGAGGACGGACTCTGGGCCGGTTGCATATTCTCTGGTAAGTACTTGCTAAGAAGCTTAGGCCTCCAAAACATGGAATGGCAGGAGCACGACCTGTGTTCAGTCGTGACACTGTGTTCTCCATCGAGGAAAGAAGATGGAACAAGGGCCGAACCTGGGCAGGGTGCATTCGTGGAGTAAAGTGCAGGCCATGGGCCTAAGGCTTCCACAAATTGGAATGGCGGAGCACGACCTGTGGTCATCCAAACTGTCTACCTCTGTCGAAAACACTTTCAACGTGGTAAGGGAAGGGGGGTCTAGGAATCACTGACAACACTTTGGAACAGTAGAATCAGGGAAGCTGTTGGAAATAGGCTAACACATGTTTTTGACAATGTGTTCTCAGTGGAGGTAACCAGATAGAACTAGGACCGATTCTGGCCACGTTGCATACTTTGGTATAAGTACATGGCAAGGCCCTTAGGCCTCCCAAGCATGCAATGTGAGAGCACGACCTGAGGTCATCCAAACTGTCTACATCTGTCAAAAACGCTTTCAACGTTGTAAGGGAAGGGGGGTTTAAGAAGGAGTCGTGAATGTACTGGGACCGTCCACTGAAGGAAGCTGTTGGAGGTAGGCAGAACACCATTCGTGACAGTAAGTTCCCCATGGAAAAAGGAGATAGAACGAGGACGGACTCTGGGCCGGTTGCATATTCTCTGGTAAGTACTTGCTAAGAAGCTTAGGCCTCCAAAACATGGAATGGCAGGAGCACGACCTGTGTTCAGTCGTGACACTGTGTTCTCCATCGAGGAAAGAAGATGGAACAAGGGCCGAACCTGGGCAGGGTGCATTCGTGGAGTAAAGTGCAGGCCATGGGCCTAAGGCTTCCACAAATTGGAATGGCGGAGCACGACCTGTGGTCATCCAAACTGTCTACGTCTGTCGAAAACACTTTCAACGCGGTAAGGGAAGGGTGTCTAGGAAGCACTCAAAACACTTTGGAACAGTAGAATCAGGGAAGCTGTTGGAACTAGGCTGACACATGTTTGTGACAATGTGTTCTCAGTGGAGGAAACAAGATAGAACTGGGACAGATTCTGACCACGGTACACCCTTTGGATAAGTACATGGCAAGACCCGTCGGCCACCCAAAAAAGGAAGGGCAGAGCACGACCTGTGTTCATCCATACTGTCTACCTCTGACGAAAAGGCTTCAAATGGACTCAGGGAAGATTTGTTCGTGAAGGACTCGCGACAGTTTTGAGAGGATCCAAAAAGGAAAGCTCTCAGAACTGACTGGGATAAACCCATGAAGGGTCCTGTACAGGGCCCTACTCTAGGAGGCCCTTACCTTTGACCAGAGGAAGGTCTGTGTTCAGTGAAACATCCTCAGGGTGGGAGGCCATTCGTGGCAGTGTGTTACCTGTGGAGGCAAGAAGATAGAACACGGACGGATTCTGGGCATGTTGCATACTCTGGGTTACGTGCCTTCCAAGGCCCATAGGCCCCCCAAGGCGGGGAATGGCAAAGCACAACCTATGGTCATCCCAACTGTCTACCTCTGTCGAAAACTCTTCAAACATGGTAAGAGAAGTGTGCTTTAGGAAGGATTCGCGACTCTATTGAGACTGTAGAATCAGGGAAGCTGTAGGAACTAGGCGGACACCCATTGGTGACGGTGTGTTCCCCGTTGAGGAAAGAAAATAGAACAAGGACGGATACTGGGCACGTTGCCCATCCTGGGTTTATCACGTGCTAAAGCCGTTAGTCCTCCAACACATGGAATGGCAGAGCACGACCTGTGCTAAGTAATGACAGGGTGTCTTAGGTCGAGGAAAGAAGTTAGAACAAGGACGGACAATGGGTACGTTGCCCATCCTGGTGTTAGCACAGGCTAAAGCCCTTAGGCCTCCAACACATGGAGTGGCAGAGCACGACTTGTGTTCCCGACGTGTCTGTGTGTTCTCAGTCGGGAAAAGAAGATTGAACAAGGACTGTCTCCGGTGACGTTCATACTCAGGGATAAGTACATGCCAAGGCCCTTAGGCCTCCCAAGCAGGCAATGTCAGAGCACGACCTGTGGTCATCCAAACTGTCTACCTCTGTCAAAAACGCTTTCAACGTGGTAAGGGAAGGTTGGATTAAGAAGGAGTCGTGACTGTACTTGGACCGTCCACTGAAGGAAGCTGTTGGAAGTAGGTAGACCACCATTCGTGAGAGTAAGTACCCCATGGAGGAAAGAAGATAGAACTAGGACGGACTCTGGGCCGGTTTCATACTCTCTGGTAAGTATTGCCAAAACGCTTAGGCCTCCAAAACATGGAATGGCAGTAGCACGACCTGTGTTCAGTCGAGACACTGTGTTCTCCATCGAGGAAAAAAGATGGAACAAGGGTCGAACCTGGGCAGGGTGCATTCGTGGAGTAAAGTGCAGGCCATGGGCCTAAGGCTTCCAAAACTTTGAATGGCAGAGCACGACCTGTGGTCATCCAAACTGTCTACCTCTGTTGCAAACACTTTCAACGAGGTAAGGGAAGGGTGGTCTAGGAAGCACTCACAACACTTTGGAACAGTAGAATCAGGGAAGCTGTTGGAACTAGGCTGATACATGTTTGTGACAATGTGTTCTCCGTGGAGGAAACAAGATACAACTAGGCGGATTCTGAACATGGTGCACCCTTTGATAAGTACATGGCAAGACCCTTCGGACTCCCAAAAAAGGAAGGGCAGAGAACGACGTATGTTCATCCATATTGTCTACCTCTGCAAAAAAGGCTTCAAACGGACTCAGGGAAGATTTGTTCGTGAAGGACTCGCGACAGTTTTGAGAGGATCCAAAAAGGAATGCTCTCAGAACTGACAGGGATTAACCCATGAAGGGTCGTGTACAGGGCCCAACTCTAGGAAGGTCTGTGTTCAGTGAAACATCCTCAGGGTGGGAGGCATTCGTGGCGGTGTGTTCACTGTGAGGCAAGAAGATAGAACACGGACGGATTCTGGGCATGTTGCATACTCTGAGTTACGTGCTCGCCAAGACCCATAGGCCCCCCGAGGCGTTGAATGGCAAATCACAAACTATGGTCATCCCAACTGTCTACCTCTGTCGAAAACTCTTCAAACATGGTAAGAGAAGTGTGCTTTAGGAAGGATTCGTGACTCTATTGAGACTGTAGAATCAGGGAAGCTGTAGGAACTAGGCGGACACCCATTCGTGACTGTGTGTTCCCAGTTGAGGAAAGAAGATAGAACAAGGACGGATACTTGGCACATTGCCCATCCTGGGTTTAGCACGTGATAAGTCCTTAGTCCTCCAACACATGGAATGGCAGAGCACGATTGTGCGTAGTAATGACAGGGTGTCCTAGGTCGAGAAAAGAAGTGAGAACAAGGACGGACACTGGGTACATTTCCCATCCAGGGTTAGCACAGTCTAAAGCCCTTAGGCCTCCAACACATGGAGTGGCAGAGCACGACTTGTGTTCCCGTCATGTCTGTGTGTTCTCAGTGGGGAAAGAAGATAGAACAAGGATGTCTCCGCTGACGTTGCATACTCAGGGATAAGTACATGCCAAGGCCCTTAGGCCTCCCAAGCAGGCAATGTCAGAGCACGACCTGTGGTCATCCAAACTGTCTAACTCTGTTGAAAACGCTTTCAACATGGTAAGGGAAGGTTGGTTTAAGAAGGAGTCGTGACTGTACTTGGACCGTCCAATGAAGGAAGCTGTTGGAAGTAGGTAGACCACCATTCGTGAGAGTAAGTACCCCATGGAGAAAGAAGATAGAACGAGGACGGACTCTGGGCCGGTTGCATACTCTCTGGTAAGTATTGTCAAAACGCTTAGGCCTCCAAAACATGGAATGGCAGTAGAACGACCTGTGTTCAGTCGAGACACTGTGTTCTCCATCAAGGAAAGAAGATGGAACAAGGGTCGAACCTGGTCAGGGTGCATTAGTGGAGTAAAGTGCAGGCCATGGGCCTAAGGCTTCCAAAACTTGGAATGGCAGAGCACGATCTGTGGTTATCCAAACTGTCTACCTCTGTCGAAAACACTTTCAACGTGGTAAGGGAAGGGTGGTCTAGGAAGCACTCACAACACTTTGGAACAGTAGAATCAGGGAAGCTGTTGGAACTAGGCTGACACATGTTTGTGACAATGTGTACTCCGCGGTGGAAACAAGATAGAACTAGGACGGATTCTGAACATGGTGCACCCTTTGAAAAGTACATGGCAAGACCCTTCGGACTCCCAAACAAGGAAGGGCAGAGAACGACCTATGTTCATCCATACTGTTTACCTCTGCAAAAAAGGCTGCAAACGGACTCAGGGAAGATTTGTTCGTGAAGGACTCGCGACAGTTTTGAGAGGATCCAAAAAGGAATGCTCTCAGAACTGACTGGGATTAACCCATGAAGGATCGTGTACAGGGCCCAACTCTAGGAAGGTCTGTGTTCAGTGAAACATCCTCAGGGTGGGAGGCATTCGTGGCGGTGTGTTCACTGTGAGGCAAGAAGATAGAACACGGACGGATTCTGGGCATGTTGCATACTCTGGGTTACGTGCTCGCCAAGACCCATAGGCCCCCCGAGGCGTTGAATGGCAAAGCACAACCTTTGGTCATCCCAACTGTCTACCTCTGTCGAAAACTCTTCAAACATGGTAAGAGTAATGTGCTTTAGGAAGGATTCGTGACTCTATTGAGACTGTAGAATCAGGGAAGCTGTAGGAACTAGGCGGACACCCATTCGTGATGGTGTGTTCCCTGTTGAGGAAAGAAGATAGAAGAAGGACGGACTGGGCACGTTGCCCATACTGTGTTTAGCACGTGCTAAAGCCCTTAGTCCTCCAACACATGGAATGGCAGAGCACGACCTGTGCGTAGTAATAACAGGGTGTCCTATGTCGAGGAAAGGAATTAGAACAAGGACGGACTGGGTACGTTGCCCATCCTGGTGTTAGCACAGGCAAAATCCCTTAGGCCTCCAATACATGGAGTGGCAGAGCACGACTTGTGTTCCCGTCGTGTCTGTGTGTTCTCAGTCGGGGAAAGAAGATTGAACAAGGACTGTCTCCGGTAAAGTTGCATACTCAGGGATAAGTACATGCCAAGGCCCTTAGGCCTCCAAGCAGGCATTGTCAGGGCACGAACTGTGGTCATCCAAACTGTCTACCTCTGTCGAAAACGCTTTCAACGTGGTAAGGGAAGTTTGGTTTAAGAAGGAGTCGTGAATGTACTGGGACAGTCCACTGAAGGAAGCTGTTGGAAGTAGGTAGACCACCATTCGTGAGAGTAAGTACCCCATGGAGGAAAGAAGATAGAACGAGGACGGACTCTGGGCCGGTTTCATACTCTCTGGTAAGTATTGCCAAAACGCTTAGGCCTCCAAAACATGGAATGGCAGGAGCACGACCTGTGTTCAGTCGTGACACTGTGTTCTACATCGAGGAAAGAAGATGGAACAAGGGCCGAACCTGGGCAGGGTGCATTCGTGGAGTAAAGTGCAGGCCATGGGCCTTAGCCTTCCACAACTTGGAATGGCAGAGCACGAACTGTGGTCATCCAAACTGTCTACCTCTGTCGAAAACACTTTCAACGCGGTAAGGGTAGGGTGTTAGTAAGCACTCACAGCACTTTGGAACGGTAGAATCAGGGAAGCTGTTGGAACTAGGCTGACACATGTTTGTGACAATGTGTTCTCAGTGGAGGAAACAAGATAGAACTGGGACAGATTCTGACCACGGTGGACCCTTTGGATAAGTACATGGCAAGACCCGTAGGCCTCCCAAAAAAGGAAGGGTAGAGCACGACCTGCGTTCATCCATACTGTCTACCTCTGTCGAAAAGGCTTCCAAAGGACTCAGGGAAGATTTGTTCCTGAAGGACTCGCGACAGATTTGAGAGGATCCAAAAAGGAAAGCTCTCAGAACTGACTGGGATAAACCCATGAAGGGTCCTGTACAGGGCCCTACTCTAGGAGGCCCTTACCTTTGACCAGAGGAAGGTCTGTGTTCAGTGAAACATCCTCAGGGTGGGAGGCCATTCGTAGCGGTGTGTTCCCTGTGGAGGCAAGATGATAGAACACGGACGGATTCTGGGCATGTTGCATACTCTGGGTTACGTGCTCGCCAAGGCCCATAGGCCCCCCCAAGGCGTGGAATGGCAAAGCACAACCTATGGTCATCCCAACTGTCTACCTCTGTCGAAAACTCTTCAAACATGGTAAGAGAAGTGTCCTTTAGGAAGGATTCGCGACTCTATTGAGACTGTAGAATCAGGGAAGCTGTAGGAACTAGGCGGACACCCATTCGTGACGGTGTGTTCCCCGTTGAGGAAAGAAGATAGAAGAAGGACGGACTGGGCACGTTGCCCATACTGGGTTTAGCACGTGCTAAAGCCCTTAGTCCTCCAACATATGGAATGGCAGAGCACGACCTGTGCGTAGTAATAACAGGGTGTCCTATGTCGAGGAAAGAAATTAGAACAAGGACGGACTGGGTACGTTGCCCATCCTGGTGTTAGCACAGGCTATAGCCCTTAAACCTCCAAAACATGGAGTGGCAGAGCAGGACTTGTGTTCCCGTCGTGTCTGTGTGTTCTCAGTCGGGGAAAGAAGATTGAACAAGGACTGTCTCCGGTGAAGTTGCATACTCAGGGATAAGTACATACCAAGGCCCGTAGGCCTCCCAAGCAGGCAATGTCAGAGCACGACCTGTGGTCATCCAAACTGTCTACCTCTGTCGAAAACGCTTTCAACGTGGTAAGGGAAGGTTGGTTTAAGAAGGAGTCGTGACTGTACTTGGACCGTCCACTGAAGGAAGCTGTTGGAAGTAGGTAGACCACCCTTCGTGAGAGTAAGTACCCCATGGAGGAAAGAAGATAGAACGAGGACGGACTCTGGGCCGGTTTCATACTCTCTGGTAAGTATTGCCAAAACGCTTAGGCCTCCAAAACATGGAATGGCAGGAGCACGACCTGCGTTCAGTCGTGACACTGTGTACTCCATCGAGGAAAGAAGATGGAAAAAGGGCCGAACCTCGGCAGGGTACATTCGTGGAGTAAAGTGCAGGCCATGGGCCTAAGGCTTCCACAACTTGGAATGGCAAAGCACGACCTGTGTTCATCCAAACTGTCTACCTCTGTCGAAAAACTTTCACCTTGGTAAGGGAAGGGGGGTCTAGGAAGTACTCACAATACTTTGGAACAGTAGAATCAGGGAAGCTGTTGGAACTAGGCTGACACATGTTTGTGACAATGTGTTCTCCGTGGAGGAGACAAGATAGAACTAGGACGGTTTCTGAACATGGTGCACCCTTTGATAAGTACATGGCAAGACCCTTCGGAATCCCAAACAAGGAAGGGCAGAGAACGACATATGTTCATCCATACTGTCTACCTCTGCGAAAAGGCTTCAAACGGACTCAGGGAAGATTTGTTCGTGAAGGACTCGCGACAGTTTTGAGAGGATCCAAAAAGGAATGCTCTCAGAACTGACAGGGATTAACCCATGAAGGATCGTGTACAGGGCCCTACTCTAGGAAGGTCTTTGTTCAGTGAAACATCCTCAGGGTGGGAGGCCATTCGTGGCGGTGTGTTCACTGTGAGGCAGGAGGATAGAACACGGACGGATTCTGGGCATGTTGCATACTCTGGGTTACGTGTTCCCCAAGGCCGTTAGGCCCCTGAGGCGTTGAATGGCAAAGCACAACCTATGGTCATCCCAACTGTCTACCTCTGTCGAAAACTCTTCAAATATGGTAAGAGAAGTGTGCTTTAGGAAGGATTCGTGACTCTATTGAGACTGTAGAATCAGGGAAGCTGTAGGAACTAGGCGGACACCCATTCGTGACTGGTGTTCCCCGTTGAGGAAAGAAGATAGAACAAGGACGGAACTGGGTACGTTGCCCATCCTGGGTTTAGCACGTGCTAAAGCCCTTTGTCCTCCAACACATGGAATGCCAGAACACGACCTGTGCGTAGTCATGACAGGGTGTCCTAGGTCGAGGAAAGAAGTGAGAACAAGGACGGACACTGGGTACGTTTCCCATCCTGGGGTTATCACAGTCTAAAGCTCTTAGGCCTCCAACACATGGAGTGGCAGAGCACGACTTGTGTTCCCGTCGTGTCTGTGTGTTCTCAGTCGGGGAAAGAAGATAGAACAAGGACTGTCTCCGGTGACGTTGCATACTCAGGGATAAGTACATGGCAAGGCCCTTAGGCCTCCCAAGCATGCAATGTGAGAGCACGAGCTGAGGTCATCCAAACTGTCTACATCTGTCAAAAACGCTTTCAACGTGGTAAGGGAAGGGTGGTTTTAGAAGGAGTCGTGAATGTACTGGGAGCGTCCACTGAAGGAAGCTGTTGGAGGTAGGCAGAACACCATTCGTGACAGTAAGTTCCCCATGGAGGAAAGGAGATAAAACGAGGACGGACTCTGGGCCGGTTGCATATTCTCTGGTAAGTACTTGCTAAGAAGCTTAGGCCTCCAAAACATGGAATGGCAGGAGCACGACCTGTGTTCAGTCGTGACACTGTGTTCTCCATCGAGGAAAGAAGATGGAACAAGGGCCGAACCTGGGCAGGGTGCATTCGTGGAGTAAATGTAGGCCATGGGCCTAAGGCTTCCAAAACATGGAATGGCAGAGCACGACCTGTGGTCATCCAAACTCTCTACGTCTGTCGAAAACACTTTCAACGCGGTAAGGGAAGGGTGTCTAGGAAGCACTCACAGCACTTTGGAACAGTAGAATCAGGGAAGCTGTTGGAACTAGGCTGACACATGTTTGTGACAATGTGTTCTCAGTGGAGGAAACAAGATAGAACTGGGACAGATTCTGACCACGGTGGACCCTTTGGATAAGTACATGGCAAGACCCGTCGGCCTCCCAAAAAAGGAAGGGCAGAGCACGACCTGCGTTCATCCATACTGTCTACCTCTGTCGAAAAGGCTTCCAACGGACTCAGGGAAGATTTGTTCCTGAAGGACTCGCGACAGATTTGAGAGGATCCAAAAAGGAAAGCTCTCAGAACTGACTGGGATAAACCCATGAAGGTTCCTGTACAGGGCCCTACTCTAGGAGGCCCTTACCTTTGACCAGAGAAAGGTCTGTGTTCAGTGAAACATCCTCAGGGTGGGAGGCCATTCGTAGCGGTTTGTTCCCTGTGGAGGCAAGATGATAGAACACGGACGGATTCTGGGCATGTTGCATACTCTGGGTTACGTGCTCGCCAAGGCCCATAGGCCCCCCCGAGGCGTTGAATGGCAAAGCACAACCTATGGTCATCCCAACTGTCTACCTCTGTCGAAAACTCTTCAAACATGGTAAGAGAAGTGTCCTTTAGGAAGGATTCGCGACTCTATTGAGACTGTAGAATCAGGGAAGCTGTAGGAACTAGGCGGACACCCATTCGTGACGGTGTGTTCCCCGTTGAGGAAAGAAGATAGAACAAGGACGGACTGGGCACGTTGCCCATACTGGGTTTAGCACGTGCTAAAGCCCTTAGTCCTCCAACATATGGAATGGCAGAGCACGACCTGTGCGTAGTAATAACAGGGTGTCCTATGTCGAGGAAAGAAATTAGAACAAGGACGGACTGGGTACGTTGCCCATCCTGGTGTTAGCACAGGCTAAAGCCCTTAGGCCTCCAAAACATGGAGTGGCAGAGCACGACTTGTGTTCCCGTCGTGTCTGTGTGTTCTCAGTCGGGGAAAGAAGATTGAACAAGGACTGTCTCCGGTGAAGTTGCATACTCAGGGATAAGTACATGCCAAGGCCCGTAGGCCTCCCAAGCAGGCAATGTCAGAGCACGACCTGTGGTCATCCAAACTGTCTACCTCTGTCGAAAACGCTTTCAACGTGGTAAGGGAAGGTTGGTTTAAGAAGGAGTCGTGACTGTACTTGGACCGTCCACTGAAGGAAGCTGTTGGAAGTAGGTAGACCACCATTCGTGAGAGTAAGTACCCCATGGAGGAAAGAAGATAGAACGAGGACGGACTCTGGGCCGGTTTCATACTCTCTGGTAAGTATTGCCAAAACGCTTAGGCCTCCAAAACAAGGAATGGCAGGAGCACGACCTGTATTCAGTCGTGACACTGTGTTCTCCATCGAGGAAAGAAGATGGAAAAAGGGCCGAACCTTGGCAGGGTGCATTCGTGGAGTAAAGTGCAGGCCATGGGCCTAAGGCTTCCACAACTTGGAATGGCAAAGCACGACCTGTGTTCATCCAAACTGTCTACCTCTGTCGAAAACACTTTCACCTTGGTAAGGGAAGGGGGGTCTAGGAAGTACTCACAATACTTTGGAACAGTAGAATCAGGGAAGCTGTTGGAACTAGGCTGACACATGTTTGTGACAATGTGTTCTCCGTGGAGGAGACAAGATAGAACTAGGACGGATTCTGAACATGGTGCACCCTTTGATAAGTACATGGCAAGACCCTTCGGAATCCCAAACAAGGAAGGGCAGAGAACGACATATGTTCATCCATACTGTCTACCTCTGCGAAAAGGCTTCAAACGGACTCAGGGAAGATTTGTTCGTGAAGGACTCGCGACAGTTTTGAGAGGATCCAAAAAGGAATGCTCTCAGAACTGACAGGGATTAACCCATGAAGGATCGTGTACAGGGCCCTACTCTAGGAAGGTCTGTGTTCAGTGAAACATCCTCAGGGTGGGAGGCCATTCGTGGCGGTGTGTTCACTGTGAGGCAGGAGGATAGAACACGGACGGATTCTGGGCATGTTGCATACTCTGGGTTACGTGTTCCCCAAGGCCGTTAGGCCCCTGAGGCGTTGAATGGCAAAGCACAACCTATGGTCATCCCAACTGTCTACCTCTGTCGAAAACTCTTCAAATATGGTAAGAGAAGTGTGCTTTAGGAAGGATTCGTGACTCTATTGAGACTGTAGAATCAGGGAAGCTGTAGGAACTAGGCGGACACCCATTCGTGACTGTGTGTTCCCCGTTGAGGAAAGAAGATAGAACAAGGACGGAACTGGGTACGTTGCCCATCCTGGGTTTAGCACGTGCTAAAGCCCTTTGTCCTCCAACACATGGAATGCCAGAACACGACCTGTGCGTAGTCATGACAGGGTGTCCTAGGTCGAGGAAAGAAGTGAGAACAAGGACGGACACTGGGTACGTTTCCCATCCTGGGGTTATCACAGTCTAAAGCTCTTAGGCCTCCAACACATGGAGTGGCAGAGCACGACTTGTGTTCCCGTCGTGTCTGTGTGTTCTCAGTCGGGGAAAGAAGATAGAACAAGGACCGTCTCCGGTGACGTTGCATACTCAGGGATAAGTACATGGCAAGGCCCTTAGGCCTCCCAAGCATGCAATGTGAGAGCACGAGCTGAGGTCATCCAAACTGTCTACATCTGTCAAAAACGCTTTCAACGTGGTAAGGGAAGGGTGGTTTTAGAAGGAGTCGTGAATGTACTGGGAGCGTCCACTGAAGGAAGCTGTTGGAGGTAGGCAGAACACCATTCGTGACAGTAAGTTCCCCATGGAGGAAAGGAGATAGAACGAGGACGGACTCTGGGCCGGTTGCATATTCTCTGGTAAGAACTTGCTAAGAAGCTTAGGCCTCCAAAACATGGAATGGCAGGAGCACGACCTGTGTTCAGTCGTGACACTGTGTTCTCCATCGAGGAAAGAAGATGGAACAAGGGCCGAACCTGGGCAGGGTGCATTCGTGGAGTAAAGTGTAGGCCATGGGCCTAAGGCTTCCAAAACATGGAATGGCAGAGCACGACCTGTGGTCATCCAAACTGTCTACGTCTGTCGAAAACACTTTCAACGTGGTAAGGGAATGGTGTCTAGGAAGCACTCACAGCACTTTGGAACAGTAGAATCAGGGAAGCTGTTGGAACTAGGCTGACACATGTTTTTGACAATGTGTTCTCAGTGGAGGAAACAAGATAGAACTGGGACAGATTCTGACCACGGTGGACCCTTTGGATAAGTACATGGCAAGACCCGTCGGCCTCCCAAAAAAGGAAGGGCAGAGCACGACCTGCGTTCATCCATACTGTCTACCTCTGTCGAAAAGGCTTCAAACGGACTCAGGGAAGATTTGTTCCTGAAGGATTCGGGACAGATTTGAGAGGATCCAAAAAGGAAAGCTCTCAGAACTGACTGGGATAAACCCATGAAGGGTCCTGTACAGGGCCCTACTCTAGGAGGCCCTTACCTTTGACCAGAGAAAGGTCTGTGTTCAGTGAACATCCTCAGGGTGGGAGGCCATTCGTAGCGGTTTGTTCCCTGTGGAGGCAAGATGATAGAACACGGACGGATTCTGGGCATGTTGCATACTCTGGGTTACGTGCTCGCCAAGGCCCATAGGCCCCCCGAGGCGTTGAATGGCAAAGCACAACCTTTGGTCATCCCAACTGTCTACCTCTGTCGAAAACTCTTCAAACATGGTAAGAGTATTGTGCTTTAGGAAGGATTCGTGACTCTATTGAGTAGTAGAATCAGGGAAGCTGTAGGAACTAGGCGGACACCCATTCGTGACGGTGTGTTCCCCGTTGAGGAAAGAAGATAGAACAAGGACGGACTGGGCACGTTGCCCATACTGGGTTTAGCACATGCTAAAGCACTTAGTCCTCCAACATATGGAATGGCAGAGCACGACCTGTGCGTAGTAATAACAGTGTGTCCTAGGTCGAGGAAAGAAATTAGAACAAGGATGGACTGGGTACTTTTCCCATCCTGGTGTTAGCACAGGCTAAAGCCCTTAGGCCTCCAACACATAGAGTGGCAGAGCACGACTTGTGTTCCGTCGTGTCTGTGTGTTCTCAGTCGGGGAAAGAAGATTGAACAAGGACTGTCTCCGGTAAAGTTGCATACTCAGGGATAAGTACATGCCAAGGCCCTTAGGCCTCCCAAGCAGGCATTGTCAGGGCACGAACTGTGGTCATCCAAACTGTCTACCTCTGTCGAAAACGCTTTCAACGTGGTAAGGGAAGTTTGGTTTAAGAAGGAGTCGTGAATGTACTGGGACAGTCCACTGAAGGAAGCTGTTGGAAGTAGGTAGACCACCATTCGTGAGAGTAAGTACCCCATGGAGGAAAGAAGATAAAACGAGGACGGACTCTGGGCCGGTTTCATACTCTCTGGTAAGTATTGCCAAAACGCTTAGGCCTCCAAATCATGGAATGGCAGGAGCACGACCTGTGTTCAGTCGTGATACTGTGTTCTACATCGAGGAACGAAGATGGAACAAGGGCCGAACCTGGGCAGGGTGCATTCGTGGAGTAAAGTGCAGGCCATGGGCCTTAGGCTTCCACAACCTGGAAAGGCAGAGCACGAACTGTGGTCATCCAAACTGTCTACCTCTGTCGAAAACACTTTCAACGCGGTAAGGGAAGGGTGTTAGTAAGCACTCACAGCACTTTGGAACGGTAGAATCAGGGAAGCTGTTGGAACTAGGCTGACACATGTTTGTGACAATGTGTTCTC